>NC_056736.1:297184134-297305364 GCF_019279795.1 Protopterus annectens | reverse complement strand
TTCCTTTTTTAGAAAAAAAGGGTAATACCCCCTTGGGTTCCCTAACATGCAGACCACAAACCTTCCTAATGTAAAACTGGTCTGAAGCCCAGGTGCTTAAACTAAAAGGCTTACAATGAGTTACACCAAGCAGTAATAAATACAATTGAGTACTTTTAAGATGGCCTTAAAAGCAAAATAAAGTAAGAAAAACAAAAATACAGAAAAGGCAGATATTTTTTTTTTTTTTTTTTTTTTTGGGAAGAGAGAAAGGAAAGAGAGAAAGGAGTAGCAGAAACTAAGCTGATTGGCCTTCTCAAATGCTCTCCCTGTTCTGGGTAGAATGAGGTAATAACACTAGACTGGGAGGAGGGTCCCAGATCAAATTTACACTAGGGGCGGGCAACTGCAAAGCCACCAACTATAAAAACACTATACCAACAGGAAGGGAGGGTGGGAAACAAACTGCAGAAATGTTACTCCCAGCTGAAAAGCAGCAGTGAGCCTTTAAATGAAAGTTTTAAACAGCTAAAGGAGCCACTAGAAAAAAAGAGTTTAACTGCAACAAGTTATCATAAACAAACAACCCAACAGATGCTTAATAAGAGTGGACAATTTCCAGTTAATACCTCACACACAGTGAAACTAGCTAGAAAAAATACACAGTACACAAAGTGCTATAAACAACAAAGAAATAAAGAACAAAATAAACAAAAAACAGGATACTTAATGTTATATATTGTAGCTCCGAGTTTGCTGAGTGTCCTTCCTTGATAAGCTCACTGTAAAATATCTGAACACTCACAACTGAGCTTCTTAGGTAACAGAAAGTTGAAACCTGAGACAGCTTTTAAGAAAGAAATCTCAAAAGAACCAATGAGGTGCTTAGTCTAAGCTGTAGTCCAGGAGACCTCAGTCAGCCAATGACCTCAAACAATTCTCTCTCACTGAAATGCCTGATGGCTTTGGCTAAAACAAGATGTCCCTGAATTATGTATAATAAGAAGGGTCATGCTGTACCCTTAGCACCCTTCTTATTACTATACATGGATCGTGCTAATACATGAATCATGCTGCACACTTAGCACCCTTCTTATTTCTATACATGGATCGTGCTGCACCCTTAGCACCCTTCTAATTACAATACATGGCTCTTGCTGAATCCTTAGCAGCATTCTTCTGATTATACATAGATCATGCTACACCCTTGTCACCCTTCTTCTTATTGTACATGGCTCATGCTATACAATTAGCAGCCTTCTTATTATTATACATGGATCATGCAACACCCTTAGCACCCTTCTTATTATACATTGATCCTGCTGCACCCTTAGCACCCTTCTTATTGCTATACATAAGTCATGCTGCACCCTTAGCTTCCTTATTATTATTATACATGGCTCATTCTGCACCATTAGCACCCTTATTATTGCTATACATAGATCATGCTGCACCCTTTGCACACTTCTTATTACTATACATGGAATATGCTGCATGCTTAGCACCCTACTTCTTATTATACATGGATCATGTTGAACCCTTAGCACCCTTATTATTACTATACTTGGATCATGCTGAACCCATAGCACCATTCTTCTTGTTATACATGGATCATGCTGTACACTTAGCACCCTTATTATTATTCATGAATCATGCTACACCCTTAGCACCCCTCTTATTATTATACATGGATCATACTACACGCTTAGCACCCTTCTTATTATTACACATGGACCATGCTGCACCATAGCACCCTTCTTATTACTATACATGGATCATGCTGCACCCTTAGCACCCTTCAATTTACTATACATGGATCATGCAACACCCTTAGCAGACTTCTTATTATTATACATGGATCATGCTGGACCCTTAGCACCTCCTTACTGTTATACATGGATCATACTACACCCTTAGCACCCTTTATATTATTACACAGGGATCATGTTGCACCCTTAACACCCTTCTTTTTATGATATGTGAATCCTGCAGTGCCCTTAGCAGCCTTCTTATTATACATGGATCATACTACACACATCGCACCCTTACTCTTATTATACATAGATCATGCAGCAACCTTAGCACCCTTGTTATTTTTATTATACATCCTTACCACTTCTTTTTCTAATACATGGATCATGCTGCACCCTTAGCATCCTTATTATTGTTATAATACATGGATCATGGTGCACCCTTAGCACAATTCTTATCATTATACATGGATCATGGTGCACCCTTATTATTATAATACGTGGATCATGCTGCACCCTTAGCATCCTTCTTCTTATTGTACATGAATCATGCTGCACCGTTAACACCCTTCTTATTATTATACATGGATCATGCTACACCCATAGCACCCATCTTATTATTATGCATGGATCATGCTATACCCTTAGCACCCTTCTTCTTATTCTACATGACTCATGCTGCACCCTTAGCACCCTTCTTATTACTATGCATGGATTGTGCTAATACATGAATCATGCTGCACACTTAGCACCCTTCCTATTTTATACATGGATAATGCTGCACCCTTAGCACCCTTCTTATTTCTATACATGGATCGTCATTCTTTTGTCTTATAATATAAGTTAACATATGATCACTTAAGTCATCTGCTTGTATCATGCTGCATCCTCAGCATTTTTCTTATAACTATACTTTGATCATGCTGCACCCTTAGCACCCCTCTAATTACTATACTTGGATCATGCTGTATGCTTAGCACTTTTCTTATTATTATACATGGATCATGCTACACCCTTACCACCCTTCCTGTTATTATACATGCATCATGTTGTATCCTCAGCACTTTTCTTATTACTATATATGGATCATGCTGCACCCTGAGCACCTTTCTTATTTTTATACGTGGATCATGCTACACCCTTAGCACCCTTCCTGTTATTATACATGCATCATGCTGCATCCTCAGCACTTTTCTTAGTACTATACATGGATCATGCTGCACCCTTAGCACCCTTCTTATTATTATACATGGATCTTACTACACCCTTAGCACCCTTCTTAATATAATACATGGATCATGCTACTCCCTTAGCAGCCTTCTTATCATTATACAAGGATCATGCTGCATGCTTAGCACCCTTCTTATTATTATAGATGGATCATGCTGCATCCTTAGCACCCTTCTTATTATTATACATAGATCATGCTGGACCCTTTACACTCTTCTTATTACTACACAGGGATCATGGTGCACAATTAGCACCCTTCTTATTATTATACAAGGATCATGCTGCATGCTTAGCACCCTTCTATTACTATAAATGAATCATGCTGCACCCTTAGCACCCTTCTTATTATTACACATGGATCATGTTGCACACTTTCCACTTCTTATTTATATACATGGATTATGCTGCACCCTTAACACCCTTCTTCTTATTATACATGGATCATGCTTTATCCTTAGCACCCTTCTTCGTATTATACATGGATCATGCTGGACCCTTAGCAGCCTTATTATGACTATACTTGGATAATGCTGAACCCTTAGCACCCTTCCTCTTATTATACATGAATCATGCTGCGCCCTTAGCACCCTTGTTATTATTATACATGGATCATACTGCACCCTTAGCACCCTTCTTCTTATTATGTATGGATCATGCTGCACCCTTAGCACCCTTCTTCTTATTATACATGGATCATGCTGGACCCTTAGCACCCTTATTATTACTATACTTGGATCATGTTGAACCCTTAGCACACTTCTTCTTATTAAACGTGGACCATGCTGAACCCTTAGCACCCTTCTTATTATTATACATGGATCATACTGCACCCTTAGCACCCTTCTTCTTGTTATACATGGATCATGCTGTACACTTAGCACCCTTATTATTATTCATGAATCATGTTACACCATTAGCACCCCTCTTATTATTATTATACATGGATCATTCTACACGCATAGCACCCTTCTTATTATTATACATGGATCATGCTGCACATGTAGCACTCTTCTTATTACTATACATGGATCATGCTGCACCCTTAACACCCTTTATATTATTATACATGGATAATGTTGCACCCTTAACACCATTCTTTTATGATGCATGAATCCTGCAGTGCACTTAGCAGCCTTCTAATTATACATGGATCATTCTACGCACATCGCACCTTTCTTCTTATTATACATAGATCATGCAGCAACCTTAGCACCCTTGTTATTTTTATTATACATGGATCATGATACATCCTTAGCACCCTTCTTCTTCTAATACATGGGTCATGCTGCACCCTTAGCACCCTTAGTATTATTATAATACATGGATCATGGTGCACCCTTAGCACCCTTCTTATCATTATACATGGATCATGGTGCACCCTTAGCACCCTTATTATTATTATAATACATGAATCATGCTCCACCTTAGCACCCTTCTTCTTATTATACATGGATTATGCTGCACCCTTAACACCCTTCTAATTATTATACATGGATCTTGCTACACCCTTAGCACCCGTCTTCTTATTCTACATGAATCATGCTGCACCCTTAGCACCCTTTTCATTATTATACATGGATCATGCTCCACAATTAGCACCCTTCTTATTTTTATACATGGCTCATGTTGCACCCTTAGCACCCTTCTTATTACTATACATGGATCGTGCTAATACATGAATCATGCTGCACACTTAGCACCCTTCTTATTTCTATACATGGATCGTTCTGTACCCTTAGCACCCTTCTCATTACAATGCATGGCTCTTGCTGCATCCTTAGCACCATTCCTGATTATACATGGATCATGCTACACCCTTGTCACTTTTCTTCTTATTGTACATGGCTCATGCTATACCCTTAGCAGTCTTATTATTATACATGGATCATGCAACACCCTTAGCACCCTTCTTATTATACATTGATCCTGCTGCACCCTTAGCACCCTTCTTATTACTATACATAGATCATGCTGCACCCTTAGCACCATTCAAATTATTATACGTGGATATGCTGGACCCTTAGCACCCTTCCTATCACTATACATGGATCAGGCCGCACCCTTAGCACTCTTCTTATTATTACAGATGGGTTATGCTGCACGCTTAGCATCCTTCTAATTACCATACATGGATAATGTCCACCTTTAGCCCCCTCCTTCTTATTAAACATGGATCATGCTGAACCCTTAGCACTCTAATTATTATTATAAATGGATCATGCTGCACACTAAGCATCCTTCTTCTTATTATATATGGATCATCCTACACCCTTAGTACCCTTCTTATTATTATACATGAATCATGCTGCACCCTTAGCACCCTTCTATTACTATAGATGGATCATGCTGCACCCTTAGCACCCTTCTAATTACTATACAAGGATCATGCTGCACCCTTACCACCCTTCTTCTTATTATACATGGATCATGCTGCACCCTTAGCACCCTTCTTATTATTATACATGGATCATGCTGGACCCTTAGCACCCTTATTATTACTATACTTGGATCATGCTGACCCCTTAGCACCCTTCTTCTTGTTATACATGGATCATGCGGCATCCTTAACACCCTTCTTATTATTATACATGGATCATGCTGGACCCATATCACGCTTATTATTACAATACTTGTATCATGCTGAACCCTTAGCACCCCTCTTTTTTCTATTATACATGGATCCTGCTGCACCCTTAGCACCCTTATTATTATACATGTATCATGCTAAACATTTAGCACCCTTCTTATTTTCACAAATGGATCATGCTGCACCCTTAGCACGATTCTTCTTATTATACATGGATCATGCTACACCCTTGTCACCCTTCTTCTTATTGTACATGGCTCATGCTATAACCTTAGCAGCCTTCTTATTATTATACATTGATCATGCAACACCCTTAGCACCCTTCTTATTAATATACATAGGTCATGCTGCACCCTTAGCACCCTTCTTATTATTATGCATGTATCATGCTGCACCCTCAGCACTGTTCTAATTACTATACATGGATAATATCCACCTTAACACACTTCTTATTATTATACATGGATCATGCTGAACACTTAGCACCCTTCTTATTATTATACACGGATTATGCTGCACACTTAGCACCCTTCTAATTAATATACATGGATAATGTCCACCTTTAGCCCCCTTCTTCTTATTATACATGGATCATGCTGAAACCTTGGCACCCTTCTTATTACACATGGATCACGCTGAACCCATAGCACCATTCTTGTTTTTATACATGGATCATGCTGCACCCTAAGCAGCCTTCTTCTTATTATACATGGATCATGCTGACCCCTTAGCGCCCTTCTTCTTGTTATACATGGATCATGCTACACCCTTAGCACCCTTCTTATTATTATAAATGGATCATGCTAGAACCCTATCACCCTTATTATTACTATACTTGGATCATGCTGAACCCTTAGCACCCTTCCTATTATTATACATGAATCATGCTGCACACATAGCACCCTTCTTATTTTTATACATGGATCATGCTGCACCCTTGGCACCCTTCTAATTACTATACTTGGCTCTTGCTGCACCCTTAGCACCCTTCTTCTTATTATACATGGATCATGCTTCACCCTTGTCACCCTTCTTCTTATTGTACATGGATCATGCTATACCCTTATCAGCCTTATTATTATTATACATGGATCATGCAACACCCTTAGCACCCTCCTTATTATACATTGATCCTGCTACACCCTTAGCACCCTTATTGCTATACATAGGTCATGCTGCACCCTTAGCACCCATCTTGTTATTATACATGGATCATGCTACACCCTTAGCACCCATCTTATTATCATACATGGATCATGCTGAACCCTTAGCACCCTTCTTATTATTATTTTACAGAGATCATGCTGCAACCTTAGCACCCTTCTTATTATTATACATGTATCATGCTGCACCCTTAGCACTCTTCTAATTATTATACATGGATAATGTCCACCTTTAGCCCTGTTCTTCTTATTATACATGGAACATGTTACACCCTTAGCACCCTTCTTTTTATTATTTTACAGGGATCATGCTGTACCCTTAGCACCCTTCTTATTATTATTGATGGATCATGCTGCACCCTTAGCACCCTTCTTATTATTAGACATGGATCATGCTGAACACTTAGCACCCTTCTTATTATTATACATGTATCATGCTGCACCCTTAGCACCCTTCTAATTACTATACATGGATAATGTCCACCTTTAGCCCCTTCTTCTTATTATACATGGATAATCCTGAACCCTTAGCACCCTTCTTCTTATTATAAATGGATCATACTGAACCCTTAACACCCTTCTTCTTATTATACATGGATCATACTGCACCCTTAGCACCCTTCTTATTATTATACATGGATCATGCTTGACCCTTAGCACCCTTATTATTACTATGCTTAGATCATGCTGACCCCTTAACACCCTTCTTATTATTATACATGGATCATACTGCACCCTTAGCATCCTTCTTGTTATGCATGGATCATACTGAACACATAGCACCCTTCTTATTATTATTATACATGAATCATGCTACACCATTAGCACACTTCTTATTACTATACTTGGATCATGCTGCACACATAGCACCCTACTTATTACTATACATGGATCATGCTGCACACTTAGCACCCTTCAATTTACTATACATGGATCCTGCTACACCCTTAGAAGACTTCTTTTTATTATACATGGATCATTTCATACTACACTCTTAGCACCCTCCTTACTATTATACAAGGATCATACTACACCCTTTGCACCCTTCTTATTATTATTCATGGATCATGTTGCACCCTTAGCACCCTTCTTATTATGATACGTAACTCATGCTGCGCCCTTAGCAGCCTTCTTCTTATTATACATGGATCATCCTACACACATCGGATCCATCTTCTTATTATGCATGGATCATGCTGTACCCTTATCACTCTTGTTATTTTTATGATACTTTGATCATCATACACCCTTAGCACCCTCCTTCTTCTTATACAAGGACCATGCTGCACCCTTAGCACCCTTCTTATTATTATACATGTATCATGCTGCACACTTAGCACCCTTCTTATTACTATACTTGGATTGTGCTGCACCCTTGGCACCCTTCTAATTACTATATATGGCTCTTGCTGCACCCTTAGCATCCTTCTTCTTATTATACATTGATCCTGCTACACCCTTAGCACCCTTCTTATTATTATACATGGATCATGCTGCACCCTTAGCACCTTTCTTATTATGCATGGATCATGCTGCACTCTTAGCACTCTTCTTGTTATTATACATGGATTATGCTGAACCCTTAGCACCCTTCTTCTTATTATACCTAAACCTGGTGGACTTCTTTGAGACAGTTACCAAGGCTATAGACGAGGGAAAAGTGGTACACACAGCCTACCTAGGCCTCGCTAAGGCCTTCGACACCATTCCCCATTCTGGTATTATAGACAAGCTCACCAGCCTGAACATAAACCCCTACGTCACAAGATGGGTTGCCAACTGGCTCACAGACTGAACCCACATTGTGAGAGTTGCAGGAGCTAGGTCCGACTCTATACCGGTTACAAGTGGCATTCCGCAGGGCTCAGTCTTAGGACCCCTCCTGTTCGGCCTGTACTTCTCAGAGGTACAGTCAAGCACAGAAGGACTATGGCTGACCAAGTTCGCAAAAGACTGCAAACCAGGGTCTATAATTGACTCTCCGGCTGACACAGACATCCTCCAAAAGGGTCACACTGAGATGGATACCTGGTGTCAAAATCATGGCCTCAAGCTAAATGCCAAAAAGTGCATAGTCATCCCCTTTGGAAAAAACAAAGTACCCAGAAACTACCACATAGGTGGTAGTCCCCTAAATACAGAAGACGTAATAAGGGATCTGGGGACCCAAGTAGATAGTAATCTCACCTTTGATAATCACATTGCCAAAGTGGTTAGAAAATCCTTCTACGTGGCCCACCTAATCACAAAAGGGCTCACATCCAGATAAAAAGAGGTAATTGTGCTCCTCTACTCATCACTTATCAGACCCATCTTAGAGTACAATGTCCCATTTGGGATGTACCTTACAAGACACCTGCAACAGCTGGAAAGACCACAGATGTACCTCATCAAGAGGATCAATGGCCTCAAACTGATGCCCAATGCAGCTCGACTGAAGAAACTCCATTTGTACTCGGTTGTATACCACCTACTCAGAGGTGATCTCTGCCTGACATACAAGGCCATGTCCAACCCAGAATTGATGGACATGCTCCACCTAAAGAAAACTTTATCCCCTTGAGCCACACGCTCTAGGGATCTAAACTTCACCACGACAATAAATAGGATGTGCAGGAGGGATAGATTCCTGTCTCAGAGACTTCCCATGCTTTGGAACAAAATCCCAGTCTACATTAGGTAGAGCTCCTCACTAACACTCTTCAAAAGAAACCTTGACAAGTGGATGGGAAACAGAAAGTTTATCTCAGTGGCTCTCCTGGACAGAGGCACAGGGAACTAATCTAAGGGGGTGGCAAAAGCCAACACATTTTGGCTAGACTTATAAATGCCTTCGGGCAGATAGCCTAGCACCCACCTATGAACCTATGAACCTATACATGGATCATGCTACACCCTTAGCACTCTTCTTATTATTATTTTACAGGGATCATGCTGCACCATTAGCACCCTTATTATTATTATCGATGGATCATGCTGAACACTTAGCACCCTTCTTATTATTATACATGTATCATGCTGCACCCTTAGCACCGTTCTAATTACTATACATGGATAATGTCCACCTTTAGCCCCTTCTTCTTATTATACATGGCCCTCTTCTATTCTTCTATTCTCTGTCTTTATAAATGATCTGTCTACTAGCATCCCACATGCTGTATCCATTCAATACGCCGATGACTCTACCTTAATTTCCTCAGCTACTGAATCATCTGAACTACAGTCACTCACCCAATGGGTCTTTGAATTTGTCGAAGATTGTTTTTTACAGCGTTGCCTCCTCCTTAACCCTAAAAAGACTAAACTTCTACTGTTTACTCCCACACTCAAGTCACCCCCACTTTACTTCACTATCAAATCTAAAAATAATACAATTATATCCCCTGACACTTCCACTAAACTCTTGGGAGTGACAATTGACCACAGCCTTAACTTTGATACTCATATTAACACCACAATAAAATCAGTTAACTGAAAACTAGGCTCCCTCTATAGAATTAAACCTTTCCTTACTCCCATAGCAAGAACTTCTATTGCCCACACCCATCTCATCTCAACACTCTTTTATGCATCTCCTATATATACTAACCTATCAAAAAGCAACCTCAACAAGCTGTCAATAGCCTACAACAACATTGCCAGATTTGCTACAGGCTCTCCTGCTAGATCCCCACCACTGCCAAAATCTGAAACATCTGGTTTGGCTGGAACTACAGAACCATATTCTACTTCACCAGCTAACTATCACCCACAAAACCCTGTATCATCCAAGCAACACACCAATCCTCAAAAGTCTAATCTGCCCATATAAAAATCTTACAAACCTACGCTCTGCAAACAAATTACTCATCTCTACTCATAAATCTAACAACAGAGCAGGAGAATCCCTCTTCACTAACACTAGGCAAAAGCTGGAACCTACTTACTGTTGAACTTACATCTCTTTCTTCAACTTCACTATTTAAAAAGAAACTTAAATCATATCTTACAACTCACTGGCTATGTCCCTTTACTAAGCCTGACTAATCATCTCCCTCTGTTAGTCTTGCCCAACATCTTCTTTTTTTTTCTGCATCTCTCTCTTTCTGTTACTTTAAATCCACCTTTCTGTTACTTTAATTCCACTACCATTAATGCTGACTTACTGTAATCAGGAACAACTGAATTGGCCATCTTACTGTCTCAACAGCTTACTACCCTTCACCTAATTCTTACAATCCCATTTTAACTTTGTTCTCTTATTCCTGCTACACTTTACTTTGTGTGTCTTCCAACTACTTCTAAATCCTTTCTCCCTCTTCTCATACAAAAAAAAAAAAAAAAAAATTTGTTTTTTGTTATATGTTTTGTTACCTTAGAACACATGTAATCATCTCATAATATTCTTGTAATTAACGTTTTAATGTACTGTATCTGTTAGTTTTCTATGTGTAGCTTTTCTCCCCGGGCCTCTACTGAAAATGGTCATATATCCAGCTAGACTAGCCCGGTCAACAAATGTAAAATAAATAAATAAATAAAATCATGCTGCACCCTTACCACCCTTCTTATTATTATACCTGGATCAT
This sequence comes from Protopterus annectens, assembly GCF_019279795.1. Lineage (NCBI taxonomy): Eukaryota > Metazoa > Chordata > Ceratodontiformes > Protopteridae > Protopterus > Protopterus annectens. The sequence goes on along the minus strand of NC_056736.1, from coordinate 297,294,086 downwards.
GCTACAGCCTTAGTACCCTCCTTCTTATTATACATGGATCGTGCTGCACCCTTAGCACCCTTATTATTACTATACATGGATCATACTGCACCCTTAGCATCCTTCTTCTTGTTATACATGGATCATGCTGCACACATAGCACCCTTCTTATTATTATACATGAATCATGCTACACCCTTAGCACCCATCTTATTTATATAAATGGATCATGCTGCACTCTTAGCACCCTTCTTCTTATTACACATGGACCATGCTGCACCATTAGCACACTTCTTATTACTATACTTGGATCATGCTGCACACATAGCACCCTACTTATTACTATACATGGATCATGCTGCACACTTAGCACCCTTCAATTTACTATACATGGATCCTGCTACACCCTTAGAAGACTTCTTTTTATTATTATACATGGATCATTTCATACTACACTCTTAGCACCCTCCTTACTATTATACAAGGATCATACTACACCCTTTGCACCCTTCTTATTACTATACATAGATCATGCTGCACCCTTAGCACCCTTCTTATTATTATAAATGGATCATACTGCACCCTTAGCACCCTTATTGTTACTATACATAGATCATATTGCATCCTTAGCACCCTTCTTATTATAATAAATAGATCATACTGCACCCTTTGCACCCTTATTGTTACCGTACATAGATCATGTTGCACCCTTAGCACACTTCTTATTACTGTACGTGGATCATGCTGGACCCTTAGCACCCTTCTTATTACTATACATGGATCATGCTGAACCCTTAGCACCCTTCTTATTATTATACATGGATAATGTGCACCTTTAACCCCCTTCTTCTTATTATACATGGATCATGCTGAACCCTTAGCACCCTTCTTATTATTATACATGGATCATTTTATACCCATAGCATCCTTCTTATTATTACACATAGATCATGCTACACCATTAGCACCATCCCATTTATTATACTTGCATCATGCTGCATCCTCAGCACTTTTCTTATTATTATACTTGGAACATGCTGCACACTTAGCACCCTTCTAATTACTATACTTGGATCATGCTGTATGCTTAGCACTTTTCTTATTATTATACATGGATCTTACTACACCCTTAGCACCCTTCTTATTGCTATACATGGATAATGCTATACCCTTAGCACCCTTCTTTCTACTATACATGGATCTTACTGCACCGTTAGCATCCTTCTTATTACTATACATGGATTGTGCTGCACCCTTCTAATTGCTATACATGGCTCTTGCTGCACCCTTAACACCCTTCTTCTTATTATACATGGCTTAGTCACACTTCTTATTGTACATTGATCATGCTATACCGTTAGCAGCCTTCTTATTATTATACATGTATCATGCAACACCCTTAGCACCCTTCTTATTATTATATATTGATCCTACTGCACCCTTAGCACCCTTCATATTACTATGCATAGATCATGCTGCACCCTTAGCACCCTTATTATTATAAATGGATCATACTGCACCCTTAGCACCCTTATTGTTACTAATACATAGATCATGTTGCACCTTTAGCACCCTTCTTATTACTATACATGGATCATGCTGAACCCTTAGCATTCTTCTTCTTATTATTATACATGGATCATGCTGCAGACGAATAATCCACTTAAAACATCAGTTTATTGTACCTCTAGCGCTTCGGCAACCGCCTTCAAGGAGTATAAAACATCACATAACTTACACAGTTTATATACCCTAATACATCTAACAATTAAACAGTTAGCCTAAACAAATTAATCAATAAACATTAAAAAAATACTTAATACTGCTTTCTCATCAGATAAGAAGCCTCCGGTTACATTCCACATTCAGACCCTGAGGAAATAAAGTGTCATATTTCAAAATGAAAATACTTTCTTTATATAGCAACTTCTTTTTATACAAATCATCAGAAAATACACCCTTCATAATATGTTCTAAGATAGTGGCTTGTAGCCCATTTGGATTAGAATTGTGAACCAGCATAAAATGTTTGGCAACAGGGCTATCTTCTTTATTATTTATAATATTCCTAACATGCTCCTGCAGTCTAGTTTTAAACTTTGTTTTACTTTCTCCTATATATACAAGGTTACAAGGACAAACGCATAAATAATACCTTCAGTGTTACAGCTATATGTATTTTTAACCTCAAATACATGGCCATTTATATACGTAAAAGTTGGAACAATATAATGACAAACATTGCAATGACCACAGGGTAAAGTTCCTAGTCTCTGCATGGTCCTATACTGCAGTATCTCAGTGGGATATTTAAATTTATTGAGTACCAAGATATATTTTAAATTCCTTCCTCTACGAAATGAAATGCCTAAAGACCTAGACAATAATTATTTTAGGTCCATTGATCTAAACAAAAAATTCCAGTAGTGTTTAACAATATCTATTAAAACATCACTGAAAACACTATATGTAGAGACAAAATAAACTAATCTTTTCTCTTGATTTCTAACATCTAACTTATACCCCTTACTTCCATACTTATAAGTACCAACTTTATGTTGTTCATTAATAACCTTATCTATAGCTGTTTGAATACTAGCTTCACTATAGCCCCTCAATCTAAACATCTCACTAGTCACACTAATTTCTTTAAAGAAGTCCGTGTCAGTATTACATAGCCGTCTAAGTCTCAAACATTCCCCATAGGGCAAGGAGACCAAAGTATGAACTGGATGACAGCTAGTACCCATCAAATACTGATTACTATCAGCAAATATTCTATGCACAGACATACGTAAAGTATTGCTGTCCTCCAAAATCAGATGTATGTCTAAAAAAGTTATATCTTTGCCCACCTGTATGCCATCAAAGGAAAAGTCCAAATCTATTATGTCGCATAGCTTCTATAAACTGACCAACATAAGATATCCCACCTTTACAAATAAAAACAAGATCATCTATAAAATGAAAATAACCAACTACATTATTTTTAAAAAAATCTATATGGTATAATCATTCGAACACATACAAACCCATCATCAGGTTGGTATACATGGGGACAAAAGATGCCCCCATGGCAGTGCCCTTGATTTGTCTGTATATTTGTTCATTAAACATAAAAAAACAAAAAGAAGTTGCTATATAGAGAAAGTATTTTCATTTTGAAATATGACACTTTATTTCCTCAGGGTCTGAATGTGGAATGTAACTGGAGGCTTCTTATCTGATGAGAAAGCAGTATTAAGTATTTTTTTAATGTTTATTGATTAATTGGTTTAGGCTAATTATTTAATTGTTAGATGTATTAGGGTATATAAACTGTGTAAGTTATGTGATGTTTTATACTCTTTGAAGGCGGTTGCCGAAATGCTAGAGGTACAATAAATTGGTGTTTTAAGTGGATTCTTCGTCTGTGGTCTTCAGTTTTATCTTTCCTTTAGGTTCGTGCAATAGATCATGCTGCACCCTTAGCACCCTTCTTATAATTATACACGGATCATGCTGGACCCTTAGCACCCTTATTATTACTATACTTGGATGATGCTGAACCCTCTGCACCCTTCTTCTTGTTATACATGGATCATGCTGCACACTTATTACCCTTCTTATTATTATACATGAATCATGTTACACCCTTAGCACCCTTCTTATCATTATACATGATCCATGGTGCACCCTTAGCACCCTTATTATTATTATAATACATGGATCATGCTGCACTATTATACATGAATCATACTACACCCTTAGCACCCTTCTTATTATTATACATGGATCATGCTACACCCTTGTAACCCTTCTTCTTATTGTACACATAAGCGCTGGAACCATGGGGTGAGGGGGAGGGGCCATCCCCCCTTTTACAGCTGCAGAGGTAGGAGGACCCAACAGAGGACTCCTGCATGCTTTGCATGTTACCGTGAAGAATTTGAAAACAAAAGTGCGTGGAACTATGCTTGTAAACACTGCTGCCAAAGTCAGCCATGGTGAGATGATGTTTTAATGTGCTCATTCAGCTGCTTAGTTATTATAATGCTTGTTCGGCTTAGCTGTTATGGTGCTCATTCAGCTACTTAGTTATTTATGGATGGTGCTCGTTCAGCTTAATCATGGTGCTCGTTCAGCTTTGCTGTTATGGTGCTCATTCAGCTACTTAGATATTTATGGATGGTGCTCGTTCAGCTTAGTTATTATGTGTGTGTGTGTGTGTGTGTGTGTGTGTGTGTGTGTGCGTGCGTGCGTGTGTGTGTACCTTGAAGTCCCACTTTCTGTAAGTTTTTCGGATGCCGTACTTACAATTGCGGTAGCGCTATTCTTGCGGTTATTTCTTTGAAAGTTTGGTCGCTCAAGTCTAGTTATTAATTCAATATATGTATTTACTGTTCCATAGCTGTTTGTGGTGGAAATACTCCCTCCCTATGACATTTTTCTTATTTGTTCCACATTATGAAGGCCAGGAAGGACAGTGTTTCTTTTTTTGGAGAGGGAAGGTTGAGAGATATCGGCATTACTGACTGCATATTATGCAGGTATGACACAAGTCAGTGTAAAGGTATGCAGGTAAATACAGAGATGAAACTGCAGTGGAGAAGCTCCAGAGGATGTACTTCCACAAGTCTGAGGGAAGGTATAAGGAACAGACTCTTCCTTTGAAGATTGGGATTCCAGAATGGAATTTTTTAAATAATTAGGTTCATCACCAGATAAACGCTTTCATTTCTCACTAAGACTTATACATAAAGAATATTTAGTTTTACATAGCTGTAAACTTAACAAGCATTATTTATTATTTTTTCGTAGCCACAATGATATCAGAAACCCAAAGGCATTTCTAGGTAAGGAACATCACTTTAATCAGCACATCTTTGAAAGGAAGCACACAGCAAAGAAAACATGCAAGCTCCTCCCACACAAATGCTACATGCAAGGTCTGAACCCCAGATCTTAGAGATGTGCCACCAGATCACTCAGCTTGCTGAATATAACATTCTCAGATACAAGAGCTGATTTAAATGATGTACTTTCTTATAACAGTAGGCAAATAGGATATCTTATAATGATCACATGAGAAAGTGAATTCTTACTTTTCACTGAAATATCTGAATGGAAGATGATATGCAAGAGACAAAACTGTATGAGACAAGGACATGGAAAAATGCTGATTTTTCTTTCCACATCATGCAACACGCCATATAATGTCATGCATTTAGTTAAAATGTTTATATGGACTACCTGATTATTACAAACAGTGCTTGACAACTGAGACTTTTGCAGATTGCGTATGGCAAGTAATGCAATCCTCCAAAATGTACATTTTTATTTTTATAGATAATTTGTTAACTGTGGTAAAGTGCTGATTCACAAAAGGTTCAGTTACAAATAAAATCAACAATTTGAAAATTCAATTTGATAATATGAACATTTATGTATGATTGCCAATTGGATTTGTTTACCACTTCTTTCTCTTCCTAGTTAGATGAAAAGATGGCACAGTTTCTTAAGGAAAGTGTTAGCTTTTTGCTTTGACAATTTAAATGACGTTTTACATGTTTCAGTACCTTAATACTGGCAAAACATATGATATTGTTGGTATTCAGTGAGGATTGCAATTCCCATATTCATTCATTTAAACAGTTGCAGCGGTGCAGCTGTATCAATGATTCTAACACTAGAGTAAAAGAACTGGCAATGGAATAACAAGGATAGTTGTAGCAGATTGGAAGATATTTTTTTCCTTCCAAAATGTAAATAGTGATGTATATAGACCATGTGAGTTTTAAAGTGAGGTATGGTTCAAGTGGAAAGTGAGCAAAGTGTAATTAGTTATAAGAGACAGAAACAAAAAAATAACTTTGGTGGGAATAATATCAAGCTACATGTATACAATACGCAGACAATTCTACACTAATTTGCTCAGCCACATCTGTATCTGATCTTCACTCCCTCACACAACACATCTTTAATTCTGTAGAAGAATGGTTTTCACAACGCTGTCTACTACTTAACCCTAAAAAAACTAAACTCCTCCTCTTCACACCTTCCAGTAAATCTCCCCATTTAGACTTTACTATAACATCTAAAAATGGCACTCCTATATCACAAGATCCTACTACCAAACTACTAGGCATTACCATTGACAACAACCTTAACTTTGATACCCATATAAGCATCACATTGAAAACTATTAACAAAAAATAGGCTCTCTTTACAGAATCAAACCTTTCCTCACTCCAGAATCTAGAACAACTATAGCCCACTCCTACCTTATCTCACCCCTTCTCTATGCCTCTTCTATATTTACTAACTTATCAAAAAAGAATATCTTGAAATTAGAAAACTCCTACCACAACATAGCCAGATTTGCCACATGCAACCCTTACAGAACCCACCACTGTACTAATCTAAAACAACTTTGCTGGCTTGAACTTCAACAGCAACTAAAACTTAATCAAGTTTACAAGTACGTTTATACCACAGTTACATCCAGTGTTAGATGTGTTTGGTAGAATGTTGGAGAATGATATACATGACCATTTTTTAACCTATAAACCTAAGAGTCATGGTCAGAATTTAAACTACAAACAAAGACGTGCATTGAGTGATTTAAGGAATGACACCACCCTAGCCATTAGACCAGCCGACAAGGGCGGTCCCATTGTTTTAATGGATTTGGTTGATTATAATGAGAAAATGTTACATCTCTTGAGTGATGATAAATTTTATCTCAAGATAGATATGGAAATAGTTAAACAGAAGGTATTTGATGTTTATTATACTTTAGATGACCTCATTATGTCTTCTAGCATAACCGAAGAGTTATACAAATATTTTAAAGTTGATAACCCTGTGTTACCTGTCATCCAGGGATTACCAAAGATACACAAATCCTGTACTAATCCACCTATGAGACCCATCGTAGCTGGCCAGGGGTGGGTTACTGAACCATTATCTATTTATACGGAAACAACTTTGAGACCACTTGTTGATACGAATAAAACTATACTCAAGGATAGCAAACAGTTTTTATTAGATGTGTATACTTACACAAAAGATTTGGATGACAATACTGAATATTTATTAGTTACTTTGGATGTAGTCAGTCTGTTTACAGTGATACCCAATGATGCGGGCATCCATTATATACGAACTTACCTATGCTCACACTCAGATTTCCTGACCAATAAAATTGATTTAATAACATTATATTTAGAAACCATGCTGTCCAATAACATCTTTGTTTTTGGTGAGGACATTTATCTACAGAGGGATGGCGTAGCTATGGGCACTTCCTGTGCCAATAGCTATGCCAACCTAGTAATGGCAGCCTGGGAGGATGAGTTTTTGTTTTGTTCTAATTCCTTTAAGGAATTTGTGGGGTTATATCGCAGGTTCGTGGATGACCTCTTTTTCATTTGGCTAGGAGATGCTGGGACATTGAGAAGGTTTGTGGACCATATGAATGTGTCCACTAACTTTCTGAAGTTTACACTAAATTACTCAGACACTAGGATCTCATACCTTGATGTAGAAGTATTCAGGTTAGATAATGGAGCACTGAATACTTCCATTCATAGGAAATTATGTCATAGAAACACATTACTCCACAGGGACAGCATGCACCCACACCATGTTTTTTACAACATTATGAAAGGTCAGTTTATGAGAGCATCTAGATATAACCCCCTAGACCATGGTTATGGAGCTGAGGTCGAAGAGTTGAGGAAGAGGTTCACTGAAAGAGGGTATGATATTGAATTAATTGAGATGGTCATCTCTGAGGTTAATAATTTACGAACCTCCACAGCCAAACCTTATTTCTCAGAACAAAATGGAAGTCCTGGTGCAGCCTTACAACCATCTATTGAGGTAGTTAGGCCAGTTATGGCTTATACTAGGGATACTAAAATAGTTAGAGAAATGTATAATAAACACTGGGACATCTTACTATCTGATAGAGAGATTGGTAAAATGGTAGGATCAAAACTTAGTTTGGCTTTTAAAAACAAACCCAACCTGAAAAGGCTGTTATGTAAACCCAAAAATATGAATTTTAAACAAGTAGTTGCTAATATAGACAGGAACACGGTGCCTTGTGGCATGTGTAATCATTGTGGTTACATTAATGAAGAGATAATGTTTATACATCCAGTTACTAATTACAGGTTTTATTTTCATACCAATACCAATTGTAATAGTAAAAATGTTGTTTACCTGGCAAGTTGTGTTACATGCCCCTCATTTTATGTTGGCAAGACCAACAGGACACTGAAAGATCGCATTAGAGAACACAACTATCACATTAGGATAGGGTCTGATGTAAACGCTCTAGCTAAACATCACCAGACAGCGGGACTACACCATACATTTAAATTTAGTGTCCTTCAATCTATATATACTAGCTTTAGAGGGGGTGATGTTATTAATTTGACCCTTGAATGTGAAGTTAGATGGATAATTAGGTTGAAAGCAGATGAACCACCAGGTTTGAACGACAAAGTTCAAATTAAACCTGTTTTGAAGAATAGAAGGATATTCAGACCCAAATAATTAACTATTATGTTATGTATTTTTAAATCATATGTATGTGTACCTGTTTTTTGCTTTCATGCATATAAATATTATCAGGTGCTTATACATTTTATTGAGTATTTTTGCTATATTATAGTAGTCAGGTTTACATATTTATTCTAGTTAGGTATATATGAAATTTAATGGTTATAACCTTTAATCATGTATTTGGTTAAATTTTATTCATTTTAGAAGTTGAATATTTAAGTAATTATTTTGAAATGTCCTCCAACCAATCATTGTAAAGGGGGGTGTATTTAAAATGCTTAACATGAGTGCTATTTGTAAAGTCTGAAGAAGCCTATTGGCAAAAGCGCTCACTTTGTGTCATTCTGGAATAAAGCTGTGTGTTTTTATACATATCAGGACTGTTGGCTACATTTTCCTATAGAGGAATAGTATCAGCGTGCTGCAATTTTAAATATTTTATGCAGTTGGAGTGTATTTAGCCTAATCACCAGGAAGAACGTGCATATGGTGATTGACTCTGTTAACACAGCGGTTATTGGTTTTAATTAACCAGGGATTGGGAGTTGGTATATTTACCTCAGAAACACAAGGTAGAGGATTTCATAGAATCACAGGAGGTTAATGGGGGCTTTACAAGCCATTGTTCCTTCACAGACCAGGAGAAATATCCTGTATGAGCGTGTGCATTTATGAACAACACCAACTGCCCCTATTCAAGAGGGACATATATGAACCCCCCACTGTGAATTTAACATTTCCCATCCAACTGTCCAAGTTAAGCTTAAATAGTCATTGAGGAGCTCTGTTTAACCTGAATTGGAAGTTTGTTCCAGAGGAGTGGCAGCCTGTGAGAGACATCTCGCTCTCTCTCCAGCAAGTCCTGTTTATGTTGCAGGCTAGGTTAAGGCCTGAAGAGCAAGGGAGTCTTGTCTCATACGATTTGTAGATGTGCAGTATTTCCATTAAGGCAGGGACCGAGACTGCTCTGTAGGCCAAGTACCAGTTGCCTCTAAGCAGTCTAAACAATAGAGCATAGTGACAGAGCCTTCAGACTGTTTGTGTAGGTCATGTGATGAAGGCCTTGAATTTCCTTGGTGAGAAACCTCTGAGGACTCTCCAGCTGCTGCAGGTGTCTGCTGAGAAACATATAGAAGGGAGCATTGTACTGTATTATTGGTCTGATGATGAACAAGTACAGAGGAGTTATAAATTCCTCCTTTTTAGATGTATTCTCTTGCTTACGAGTTGGCAACATAAAAGGCCTTCCTCACCACTGTGGACACATGATGATTGAAGTTAAAGCTGCTGTCAACCTGCGTTCCCAAGTCTGTCTCCACTGGGTTTGAATTTAGGGGGTATTGTTAATGTTGTAATTTGCTGGGATTTTACTTTTACTGAAGGGGATGATAATACATGTTTTTCTGTTAATCAGGGGTGGCTCGTGCTATCGGACTGCTGGACTGCAGCCCTCCCACCTACAAAAACACAAAAAAAATCTTTAAAACTAAAAAAAACTGGAAAAAAAAGCACGAGTCCCAACTCCGCATTTGAAGATTTCAGACTGCCTTTATCAGCAGTCCAGATAGAGAAACACAGGTACCCAGCAATCATTGCTGCAAGTGCACCCAGGAATCAGTGCAGTGACGACCGCACAGAAGAGGAGGTCCGGACTGCTTCGGATGCAGGCAGACCCAATGAGGAGAGAGGTGAGCTGGAAGACCCAATGAGGACTGAGAGAGGTGAGCTGCTCTCGCGGGACATATTGCACGGGCTGGATTGCTCTGTTTCACGGGTGGGTTTGGTTGCTGGATTGCACCATTCAGGAGGTAGTGGTCGCTGGATTGCTCCAGTTTGCAGGCGGGTTTGGTCACTGGCTGGATTAATTCAGGAGGTAGGTGATCGCTGGATTGCTTTGTTCGTCGAGACATTCAGGAGGTAGGTGGTCGCTGGATTGCACCATTTTGCAGGCGGGTTTGGTCGCTGGCTGGATTCATTCAGGAGGTCGCTGGATTGCTTCGTTCATTGAGACAGTCAGGAGGTAGGTGGTCGCTGGATTGCTCCATTTTGCAGGCGGGTTTGGTCACTGGCTGGATTCATTCAGAAGGTAGGTGGTCGCTGGATTGCTCCGTTTTGCAGGCGGGTTTGGTTGCTGGCTGGATTCATTCAGGAGGTCGCTGGATTGCTTCATTCATCGAGACATTCAGGAGGTAGGTGGTTGCTGGATTGCACCGTTTTGCAGGCAGGTTTGGTCGCTGGCTGGATTCATTCAGGAGGTAGGTGGTCACTGGATTGCTCCATTTTGCAGGCGGGTTTGGTCACTGGCTGGATTCATTCAGGCGGTAGGTGGTCGCTGGATTGCTCCATTTTGCAGGCGGGTTTGGTCACTGGCTGGATTCATTCAGGCGGTAGGTGGTCGCTGGATTGCTTAATTCGTTGAGACATTTAGGAGGTAGGTGGTTGCTGGATTGCTTCGTTCGTTGAGACATTCAGGAGGTAGGTGGTCGTTGGAGTGTGTGTGCGTGTGTGTGTGTGTGTGTGTGTGTGTGTGTGTGTGTGTGTGTGTGTGTGAAATGCCCCATTTACTATATGCTGGTGGCTAGAGAGAGCAAATGGTGGTGGATAGAGATACTCAGGCTTGAACCCTGTACCTTGGATGCAGGTGGCAAGGACCTGAATTCCCTCTCCACCACCATTTCTAAAAAAAAATTTGCAGATTCTGTTCCTCATAAAATCTGTGGTTTCTGTATCTACATTTTTCCTTGCAAAGTCTGTAGTGGTGCACTGGTAGCATTGCTGCCTAACAGCTACAGCTTCTCTGGTTTGATTCTTGGCTGGGGTGCCTTCTGTGTGAAATTGTTCTAGCAGTTGTCTAAGTTTATAACATGGATATTTGTCCCTATTTTTGGGACTGTATTCCCCCATTATTGGCTTTGTCCAGGTATTTTGTGCTAAGGTTGAGAGTTATCTATGGTGGAAACTGTATTCATTGAATGTTTGGGGGCTGTATCCCCCTGCCGTTACTGGCTTTGTCCACATGTTTTTTGCTAAGAGGTCAAGAGCTATAGTGAGAACTGAATTCACTGAATATGTTTGGGGGTTGTATTCCCCCCATTATTGGCTTTGTTCAGGTGTTTTGTGCCAAGAGGTTGACAGCTATTGGCTTTGTCCAGGTATTTTGTGCTAAGGTTGAGAGTTATCTATGGTGAGAACTGTATTCATTGAATGTTTGGGGGCTGTATCCCCCCCATTACTGGCTTTGTCCACATGTTTTTTGCTAAGAGGTTGAGAGCTATAGTGAGAACTGAATTCACTGAATATGTTTGGGGGCTGTTTTCCCTCCATTATTGGCTTTGTTCAGGTGTTTTGTGCCAAGAGATTTACAGCTATGCTGAGAACTGAATTCACTAAATGGTAGCCATTTAAGTTTGTCTTCCTCTCTTTTACAAAACAGCTGATTTGGCATAGTGGTATGTTTCTCTGACTGTTTTGCACAGGGTCCCCTGGGTTAAAGACGTGGCAGGGTCCCCTACAATCTACTGTATTAAAATAACTAGATTCCATGCTCTGAAAGGTCCCTGTCTATCATATGTATTACATCAGATTATCTCATGTTTATTAATAACTAGGTCCTTTCAGCCAAGGGAATCTAGCCTGTATTAAGTGAGAAGGCTAAATTATATTACTGCAAAGAATGTCCTCTTCCCTACTAGAATTTAGCCTTCTCATATAGCACAGCATTTTATTCTAGCAACTTTCCAACATTATACAAGCAATGTTTAAAATGTGTCCCTGGTTTTTGGGATTTTGCCCCCCCCCAATAAATTTCAGCTTTTTCCAGATTTCTTATGCTGCAAAGTTCAGAGATACAACTGCGTGTTGAGTAGATTTTACAAGGAGCTGAGAGCTGCAGGGGAACAAAACTTTAGTGCTGCCTGTTTGAAGTCTGCTTGCATTAATAGCACAACAGGTAGTGTACTTGCTTTTGATGCAGAAGGCTATGGGTTCTACTCCCACAGTAAATAGATGCAATGCTGATATTGTACTGTGTTGTAAAGTGGGTGGATGCTGCAGTCCTTTTTGGCAAAGATACCTAGAGTATTAACTATGAACCTGAACCTGTTATCAGTTTGCCGTACAGTCCCTATTGCTATATTACTAGCTTATCATTTTTTTTTAATGCATGCAACATTGGCAATTTATTCCTCAAGGTCAACAGGCACTTTATTTGTAGATGAATAAACAGTGACATATAAAGTTGTTTGCTAGCAGCAGCCTCTTCATTGTTACAGATTTCTTTAATGTGGAATTATTTAGATGACGTTTACTACTTTAGAGATTGTGCATATTTACTGACACTGGTGGACTGTAGAAGGTTGAGTAGACTTTTATGATGGAAATGTTCTGAATTGGGTAGTTTTGTCATTGGTGCATGCATTTTGTTTCATTGTTTACTGGAAAAATGTTCAAAACAATAAATTTAAAATGCCATCTAACAACTGTACTGTATTGTACAAGGAATATAATTTAGTACAATCAGGAAGGTGTATCAAAGAGCGCATGTATGTTTCATGTGCAAGGGGCCTATGATTTGAAAACAGCCCAAAGTTAATCTTTATCTGCCACTGGCAAAATGTATGTTCTTTGAATGTGGGTTTCAATGCTGTTTCATTGAATGTGAGTTTCAAGGGCAGAGAAGTTTTTAATGCTAAGCCTGTTTTCACTGTGAGACTGTGTTGCTTTGTTTAGCAGATGTCTAAGTGTTTGTGCTGTAAAATGCAAAATAAAACTTTCAAATGAAATTCAAATCATCATAGAAGTAAAGCAGTATGCACATTAGTGTTTATGGTAAATGGAGTGTAATAGCCAAGCAATGGATCACTGGAATGGCTGCAGGGGGGAGGGCTCCATTCGATCATGATTTTGTGAGGGGGAAGGGCGGCAAACTCAAAGACAGCCCCAGCTGAACTATACCTCCCAACTGTCCAGATTTTCACAGAATGAATAGATTTTTGCTTCTTATTTTTGGTTTGTTCCTCATAATATTTGTGGTTTTCTCATTTAGGAATTAAGTCACTAAATAATGACACACTGAGTTTCAGACTTCATAACCTTCAGAAAAATGTATGCTAAAGTAAGACCTGTTGTTCTATTAACTGTCTCAGTTTATACAAGAGCAATTTTTAGTACTGTTTATATGTTCCCCCAATATATTTGGCCTTGTCCAGATTTATTGCATTAACAGGTTGAGAGGTACATGCAAATAAATTGCTTTATAGAATTAGGCATAGCCAAACCTCTCAACTGTCCCCGAATTTGGCTCAAAATGTTGCTCTTCCCCTAATAATCCCTCCGCAAAATAGCAATTTTGGAAGAAAACATGGAGGGCTTACAATTAAGAAATAACTGTAATAATCAGAGTTATAGATTACTTTTATTTCAGAAATGCATGTAGATTCTTTTATTTTGTCAGCTGCTCAAGTTAGCAGTACTATTATTAAAAAAGTGTCCCTTCTTTGACAGGTTCCCAGCTGTATTGTGTGGCTATTTTATATTTCTGCATCACATTTTGGTCCATTTTTCATAAAATTGTTTTTTTTGGCAAATTAGTGGTAAATCATTAAAGACTAAAGTTAGAAAATAATGACAGACATTTGAGTTTCAGATTTCATATCCTTCAGAAAATGCATACCAATGCAAGACCTACTATTCTATTATCTTTCTAAGTTTATAAGAGCAATATTTAAAAATTGTCCTTATTTTTGGGCCTTTGTCCCACTTCTATGTATGGCTTTGCTCTGAGGGTGAGAAGTATGACAAATGTGACCGGGCCATCACAGTCAGCCAGAGACATTTCAAATTGTGACATACTTGTTGCACCCCACTCCCCGATGTAGTGACTCTGGATGTGTCCAAGCAAGGCAAGGAGCAGTTATACAGTGTAAATGTGCAGGGTCTCCCCCCATCCAAGGTAGAGTACTACAGTGGCTTTTCATCTGTTCTTGATTTTGCAGAATGGTCTGGTTTCTGTCATATGTTTGTACTGTTGATTTATGCTTATTACTCAGAAAGTGCCTGTTGCTCTGTGTTTTAAGTAGCAGTGCTTTAATGACCATCAGGTAAGCTTGTCTGAGATTATAGCATGCAAGTAAGCTTTAATAAGCCTGCCAACATTGAAGCCTTTCTGTTGTTGCCATGCAGAGAATACTTAACTAGATAATGTATAAGCATTGGGTATTGAAATGCATATGACAGTATTTGTAATAAAGGACAGGATTACATTATTTTAAGAAGCTCATTACACTTGTTGGAGACTTCCAGTGATCTCTGACGGCTTTACCCGTAAACTAAACAGAATGCCATTCATGTGTGGTCCATAACCTGTACAGTAATCCTTTAAGCAATGTATTTTGAGCTTGTTTGCTTTTCATTTTTTACTTTGATCATGTTTTCCCCATGAAACAAGTAGATAGTTGTCAGGCAGCAGGTCTTTTTTGGATAAGAAACATTTTTACAAGTGGGGGCATTGCAGAGATTGCTACTTTCAGCATGTTACTTGGTACTTTAATAAATCTGAATATAAATTATAATTAGAACTGCAGTGCAAGGAGAAGCGGTTTGAGTTGAGTGCTGCTTGTTTTTCTTATACTTGATTTTGACTGGCATTCCAGTAATGTATTTAAAAAGTAATTTATTTTTTCATGCCTCTCAACCTTTTTGTTTCCATCTAGATATTAAGTAAGCTGTCAAGCTGCCAATGCATTGAAATATTTTTATTCTTTTATACTTCATTTGTCTTGATTGGACTCTCATAATGAGGGTTTGGCACCCAGGGCAGCATATTTAATTAAAGTTTAGTTTTTGTGGTTTTGAGCATAGCTCCTCCCCTTTCTAGTTGTCCACACCCCCTTCCCATTGACCCTGCCCATTCAGCTATCTCCTGCAGCCCCCCTTTGATTTGAAGTCACCAGCCGCCACTGCTGTTAATATTTAAATCCGTGGTTTTGGCACCAACCATTTGTCTGTATAAGCTTTTTGTAGTATAGTGACATTGTTTTGGGTTTCAATGATTGCACCCAGTTTGCAGTCATCAGTGAATTTGTTAAGCCACAGGCAATCTATTTTTATCTGAATGTCTGAGAAATAGATTCCAAACAGTCATCCAGTTGAATGTTGTGGAGAGATGGCTATATATCACAGAGGCTACCACTGTTCCAGAACAGGCGATCCATAAAAATAAATCAAAGCTCATCCTCCAATATTCAAATGCAACTTGGATCTAAGGATGGGCAATAGAAAATGTACTCCAGGATTGCCCCTCATGCCACTAATGGATAGAGGCAGTTCCTAAATGCTTCATCTCTTACATGGGTCCCCTCAAATTATCTATGCTATGATCACAGTTATTCTCACTAGGGTTAATATACAATTATCAGCCATGGGATAGGTAAGACCAATCAGAAAATATTAATTTGAGCCCCAAAAGTGAATTGGATAAGCTTAAAATGTCCTACAAGTGAACTTTTATTGTGGTACTAAATAGCTGTAAAAAAATGCCCTTTTTAGATCACTAAGTGCCTTTCTCACCTTCTGCCCCCAGTCTTCAACAGCTTCCGGCACCTATGATTGTACATGGATCATGGTATACCCTTAGCAGCCTTCTTCTTATTATACAGGGATCATGTTGCACCCTTAGCACCCTTCTAATTAAAATACATGGCTCATACTGCACCTTTATCACCCTCCTTCTTCTTTATACATGGATCATGCTGTACCCTTAGCATCTTTCTTATTATTATTCATGGATCATGCTGGACGCTTAGCACCCTTCTTATTGCTATACATGGATCATGCTGCACCCTTAGCACCCTTCTATTATTATACATGGATCTTACTACACCCTTAGCACCATTCTTATTATTATACATGGATCATGCTCCACCATTACCACTCTTTTTATTATTAAACATGAATCATGCTATACCCTTAGCACCCTTCTTATTTCTACACATGGATCTTACTACACCCTTAGCACCCTTTGTATTATTATACATGGATCATGCTGCACCTTAACACCCTTCTAATTACTATACATAGCTCTTGCTGGACCCTTAGCACAATTCTTATTATTATACAAGGATCATGCTACACCCTTGTCACCCTTCTTCTTATTGTACATGGATCATGCTATACCCTTAGCAGCCTTCTTATTATTATACATGGATCATGCAACACCATTAGCCCCCTTATTATTATTATACATAGATCATGCAACACCCTTAACTCCCTTATTATTATACATTGATCATGCTACACCCTTAGCACCTTTCTTATTACTATACATGGATCATGCTGCACCCTTAGCACCCTTCTTGTTATTATATACGGATCATGCTGCACCCTTAGCACCCTTCTTATTACTATACATAGATCATGCTGCACCCTTAGCACCCTTCTTATTATTATACGAGGATCATGCTGGACCATTAACACCCTTCTTATTACTATACATAGATCATGCTGAACCCTTAGCACCCTTATTATTATTATTATTATTATTATTATTATTATTATTATTATTATAATACATGCATCATGCTGAACCCTTAGCACCCTTCTAATTATTATACATGGATAATGTGTACCTTTAGCACTCTTCTTCTTATTATATATGTATCATGCTGAACCCTTAGCACCCTTTTTCTTATTATACATGGATCATACTGCACCCTTAGGAGCCTTCTTATTATTATACATGGATCATCCTACACCTTTAGCACCTTTCCTATTATTATACATGGATCAAGCTGCACCCTTAGCATTCTTCTATTACTATACATAGGTAATGCTGCAGCCTTAGCACCCTTCTAATTACTATATATGGATCATGCTGCACCATTACCACCCTTTTTTATTATACATGGATCGTGCTGCACCCTTAGCACCCTTCTTATTATTATACATGGATCATGCTGCACCCTTCGCACCCTTATTATTACTATACTTGGATCATGCTGCACCCTTAGCACCCTTCTTACTATTATACATGGATCATGCTGCACCCTTAGCACCCTTCTTACTATTATACATGGATCATGCTGGACCCTTAGCCCCCTTCTTCTTACTATATGTGGATCATGCTGCACCGTTAGCACTTTTATGATTATTATTATTATTATTATTATAATACATGCATCATGCAGCACCCTTAGCACCTTTCTAATTACTTTACATGGATAATGTGCACCTTTAGCACCCTCCTTGTTATTATACATGGATCATGCTGTACCCTTAGCACCCTTCTTATTACTATACATAGATCATGCTGCAGCCTTAGCACCCTTCTTATTATTATACGAGGATCATGCTGGACCATTAACACCCTTCTTATTACTATACATGGATCATGCTGAACCCTTAGCACCCTTATTATTATTATTATAATACATACATCATGCTGAACCCTTAGCACCCTTCTAATTACTACACATGGATAATGCGCACCTTTAGCACCCTTCTTCTTATTATATATGGATCATACTGCACCCTTAGGAGCCTTCTTATTATTATACATGGATCATCCTACACCCTTAGCATCCTTCTTATTATTATACATGGATCATGCTGCACCCTTAGCATTCTTCTTTTACTAAAGATAGATAATGCTGCACCCTTAGCACCCTTCTAATTACTATATATGGATCATGCTGCACCATTACCACCCTTTTTTTATTATACATGGATCGTGCTGCACCCTTAGCACCCTTCTTATTATTATACATGGATCATGCTGCACCCTTAGCACCCTTCATCTTACTATACTTGGATCATGCTGCACCGTTAGCACTCTTATGATTATTATTATTATTATTATTATTATAATACATGCATCATGCAGCACCCTTAGCACCTTTCTAATTACTTTACACGGATAATGTGCACCGTTAGCACCCTCCTTCTTTTTTATACATGGACTATGCCAAACCCTTAGCACCCATCTTCTTATTATACATGGATCATGCTACATACACCCTTAGCACCTTTCTATTACTATAGAGGGATCATACTGCATCCTAAGCACCGTTCTAATTATTATACATGGATCATGCTGGACACTTAGTACCCTTATTTTTACTATATTTGGATTATGCTGAACCCTTAGCACCCTTCTTCTTATTAGACATGAATCATGGTGTACCCTTAGCATCCTTCTTATTATTATTATTCATGGATCATGCTGGACCCTTAGCACCCTTCTAATTACTATACATGGATCATGCTGCACCCTTAGCACCCCTCTTATTATTATACATGGATCATGCTACACCCTTAGCACCCTTCATGTTATTATACATGCATCATGCTGCATCCTCAACACTTTTCTTAGTATTATACATGGATCATAATGCACCCTTAGCACCCTTCTTATTACTATACATAGATCTTACTACACCCTTAGCACCCTTTTTATTACTATACATGGATCATGCTGCACCCTTAGCACCCTTCTTATTATACAAGGATCATGCTACACCCTTGTCACCCTTCTTCTTATTGTACATGGATCATTCTATACCTTTAGCAGCCTTCTTATTACTATTCATAGATCATGTTGCACCCTTTGCACCCTTCTTATTATTATATATGGATCATGCCGCACCCTTAGCACCCTTATTTTTACTATACTTGGATCATACTGAACCCTTAGCACCCTTCTTATTATTGTACATGGATCATGCTACATCTTTAGCACCCTTATTATTATACACAGATCATGCTGCACCCTAAGCACCCTTATTATTATGATTATTATTATTATTATTATTATTATTATTATTATTATCATTATTATTATTATCATTATTATTATTATTATAATACATGGATCATGCTGGACCCCTAGCACACTTATTAGTATACATGGACCATGCTGCACCCTTTGTATTACTATACATGGATCATGCTACACCCTTAGCACCCTTCTTATTATTATACATGGATTATGCTGGACCCTTTGCACCCTTATTATTACTATACTTGGACCATGCTGAACACTTAGCACCCTTCTTCTTATTATACATGGATTATGCTGCACCCTTAGCACCCTTCTATTATACATGGATCATGCTGGACCCTTAGCACCCTTCTTATTACTATACTTGGATCATGCTGAAAACTTAGCACCCTTCTTCTTATTGTACATGGATCATGCTACACAGTTAGCACCATTCACCTTATCATACGTGGATCATGCTGCACCCTTAGCAACCTTCTTATTACTATACATGGATCATGTTATACACATAGCACTCTTCTATTACTATAAATGGATCATGCTGCACCCTTAGCACCCTTCTAATTGCTAAACATGGATCATGCTGCACCCTTACCACCCTTCTTCTTATTATACATGGATCATGCTGCACCCTTAGCACCCTTCTTACTATTATACATGGATCATGCTGGATCCTTAGCACCCTTCTTATTACTATACTTGGATCATGCTGAACCCTTAGCACCTTCTTATTATTTTACATGGATCATGCTGGAACCTTAGCACCCTTCTTATTACTATACATGGATCATGCTATACCCTTAGCACCCTTCTTCTTATACATGGATCATGTTGCACCCTTATCATGCTTGTTATTATTATTATTATTATTCATGGATCATTCTGCACCCTTAGCACCCTTCATATTATTATACATGGATCATGCTGCACCCTCAGCACCCTTCATATTATTATACATGGATCATGCTGCACCCTCAGCACTCTTATTATTATACATGGATCATGCCACACCCTTAGCACCCTTCTTATTACTATACATGGATCATGCTATACCCTTAGCACCCTTATTCTTATACATGGATCATGTTGCACCCTTATCATGCTTGTTATTATTATTATTATTCATGGATCATTCTGCACCCTTAGCACCCTTCATATTATTATACATGGATCATGCTGCACCCTCAGCACCCTTCATATTATTATACATGGATCATGCTGCACCCTCAGTACTCTTATTATTATACATGGATCATGCCACACCCTTAGCACCCTTCTTATTATTATACACAGATCATGCCGCACCCTTAACACCCTTCTTATTTTATATGGGGATCATGCTGCACCCCCAGATGCTTTCTTATTATTATACATAGATCATCCTGCACCCTTAGTACCCGTCTTATCATTATACATAGGATATGCTGTACTCTTAACACCCTTCTTATTATACATGGATCATGCTGCACCCTTAACACCCTTATTATTGTACATGGATTATTATTATTATTATTATTATTATTATTATTATTATTATTATTATTATTATCACCCTTTTTGTTATTATACATGGATCATGCCACACCCTTAGCACCCTTCTTATTATTATACATGGATGTTTTGCTGCCTAGTTTGGATCTGAGTTAATCTTATCTGCATATTCTGATCCTCCCAGATCACAGATGCTTTTTCAGATTCACATGTTTGAGACAGTCACTGCCAATTCATTTCACTTTTCTTGCTTGTCACAGATTCACAGAGTCACAAAGTTTTCACCAAATGTCTAGCTCAACCTTTGTCCATCTAAGGACAAAAGTAATTCCCATTTATCCGTACCTGGATCACTACTTCCTTACAACTACAGATGTGGGAGGTAAGACCAGTCAAAGTTTCCACTGTATCCAGTAAGTTTAATTTTCAGCATCCCTGTGTGCTGCTAGCAGACTGAGACAAGAAAGTTTTATTAATGGCTCAGTTGAACAAGAAAAATACCTACTTCTTTCTCTCAATAGATAAAGCTTGGATGCTAAAGTCCTTTTTCCTAAATCAGGACCAGTTGAATAAGCTGCAAGCCAGAGAGATACCTAGAGTGCTGAACCACATCTCATTAGCACTTGATGGTCTGTCTGCCTTAACTCCATATGAAAAAGAAGTATCTGTAGAGTCTGGCTCCAGCATAGTCACCCAGTCTTCTCTTTAGTTTTTTTTCAGCTGTGATCTGGACTCAGAGTTTGAACATACACAACAATGAAAACATTAAAAATGTATTATGTATACATAACTATGGCTACAGAGCAAAAGTGTACAAAGTTGTGATAAAAACAGGTAAGTGTGCAATAGCTGTACTATGATTTCAACAGAAAATCTGATATCAGAAAAAGTATGCATAAGGAGGCAAATGCAAGTAACAACTAATAGAACATCATGTCTGTTTAACTAAGTACAAATCACCTAAGTATCTAAACAAGACGTGGAATGGGCAGTCATATAAATTAGGCTATACTGTAAGAGACTGGTATTTAAAGGCTATGCACATGCGTACAGGGTATTTGCAAAGACTATGCCTTCACATGTGCTCAGTAGTTACGAAGTGCCAAGTGTATATATATATTTGTTAATTTAGAAGAGCCCAGTTTCTCAGCCATTTGGTACAAGTCTGGTGTATGTGGTTGTTGTACACTAACCATTATTCCTAAAGCAGTTACATATATTCTTGGTTAACAAATCCTCAGTAAGTGTACTTTGAAGCTAATAAAATTTTCCTGTCAATGAATGTGACCAGGAATAAGATTCTAAGAGGATCATTTGATTTTGGAAAAGTTTTTTTTTTTTCACTAATGGCCAAAGGGAAGATAGTCATCATTATTGCTCCTGATGGACTAAGGTGTGGTAACTTCTGACAGTTAACTTGCTATGTAGGCTGGACAGGATAGAGCTGTACAAAGCACTGTTCAATTGTTGAAAAGAACTGTAATTGTAATC
The DNA here is from genome assembly GCF_019279795.1 of Protopterus annectens. NCBI lineage: Eukaryota > Metazoa > Chordata > Ceratodontiformes > Protopteridae > Protopterus > Protopterus annectens. The sequence goes on along the minus strand of NC_056736.1, from coordinate 297,271,795 downwards.
TCGCATATAGTAGGATATTTAAAAGTAGAGTTACTCTGGCACTAACTGTTACCCAGTTGAACCTGTTTAGGTGCTCACAGTGATGGGTTAGTGAACTTGCCAGATAAGTAAAACAATTTTATCTCAACAGAGCATAATAATTGCAAGCTCTGCAGAGAGAAGTGAGGTTCAAGGAAACCATCCCTCTAATTAGGCATGAACATATTCCTGGCTGTGGTATGATATGCCCCATGAGACAGTAGATATGAGATTTTTGTAACATATTTATAGCTGCTCAGAAATTTTATCTGTTATTATTTCCATGTGTAGTTTGAAACATAATGGTCAGGGTTTTGAGAGTTAGCAGTGTCTAACTATGGGTTGCACGGTGATATCATTAGCCTGTCAATGGGGTCAGATGTGATTAATGTGGATATTTTGAGTTTTTTAACAAGGTGTTCTTATTTGCCCTTAGGCAAAGTTAGTTGAATTTCAGGTGGACTCCAATGACAGCTGCCTAATGTTGTCCCAAACGCTGAACCAGGCTGTGACAACAAGAACTTCTTATCTGATATGAGATGCTCATCTGGTGCAGCTCAAGTCCAGTGGTTACTCTGTCAGAACCATGCAAAACAAGCCAATTAATGTGAAAGAGATGCTGGCCCTACTGTTAACCCTCGGATCTTTCCAAACCAAATTCAGCTCAGACATTCTGAGTGTGGTTGTATATCACGTGATGCACTGCATCAGCAAGTGAGGAGGGGGCAGGACTTCTGGCATGGATCTGGGCTAAGTGGCAGCAGTTCTGTGGTGCTCTGCTTTAGTAGAGTAAAGCTGAACCACCCAATTCCGAACAAAGACAATTGCTCGTGGAAAAGTTTATTGAAGTGGTTCATATGTCAGACAAGTTGCAAAAGAAAAAAAACAAAGGAGTTAAGTGGCAGAAACATAGTGAGCAGCCTAATTTAATGAAAATCAAAATGGAAGAGCAAGGGATGCTGGCAAAAATATGGCAAAATATAAAGGAGCAGAGAGGTATGCACCAGGATAATTTGGCTATAAGAAGAGAAGAATGGATGAAATAAAAGAAGGTTTTAATGAACTCTGGACGTCTACAGTCTTTGATAGATGAGAATTATGAATTAACACTGAGAGTTGAAATGGTGGAGGCAGAAATTCAAAATATCAGATATTGTGGAGAAACTGGAGTGAAGTGATTGAAAAGAGTGGATAAGAGAAATGTTGGCAAACTGGATTGATATTCTGAGGGAAAAACTGAAGACAGAGAGAGCACATAGAACTGCATGGCATCTGGAGGCAGAAAGGGCCGCAGGCCATAACCAATAATAGTAAGGAAAGAGTGTTAAGTGAGGTCTCAAAGCCATGGAAAGTGATAAAAGTTAGCAAACAGAATGTGTTTTTTGACCCAGACTTCTCCTCTGAGACCAGGAAATGGAGGAATGCTTTTATTCCAGCAATCCAGATCTGTAAGGAGAAAGGACCAACATTTTGGCAGCCTGTATGGCTCAGCAGATTAGGGAAGTTAACATGGGTGATGGTGTTGATGGTTCTAATCTGGAAACATTCACATGGACAGTCCTTTATCTAGCACTACTGAGGATGTTTATGCAGAGTTCTGCTAAGACCTTCTCCAGTCCAAAGGTGGCAAGTGAGTGTTTGTTGAAGCCTGACACCCATCAGAGTGGTTCAAATAATAATGAATTTCTGAAGAAGAGAGAAGCAATGGGAAAGGACCTGGAAGCAAGCAGTACAGAGTATAGATGGAAAGGCTTTTTCATCCTATTCATGAAGCAACAGAGACTACAGGAGAGATCAGAGATTATCAAATACGTATGAAATAGAGTAAACAAAGGGCAGTTAAAGATGTACAGGAGAGAAAGAATTAATGTTATGAGGTATCTCAAAATAATTGACAACATACTGAAATATGTAGGGCAGCAAGGGAATGATATTATGTATTATCATGTACAGGGTTGATGTTGGTACTAGGGGATAGTACAATTTAATAAGAAGAAAGGGGTTGAAAGTTATTGTCTCTTTGCTTTCATCTCTATCTCTCCCTCTTATTTTTAAGGTTTTATGGACCCTTAAAATGGATGTATACTGTAGATTACAGTTTGATAGACTAAAAGGACATTACATTCAAGTAACAAATGGAAAGTAGTATAAATAGTAAGCAAGGTTCTTTTTTTCTTAATGTTATTTTACCAATTTAAATTTGTAAATATTACATAACAAAGGCTATAAAAGTGGGGAACACATAATATTAAAATAAATGCAAGTTAAGAGTGCAGAGATAGAGATAATTGTGACAGAAAGTGTGGGTATAGGGGAAGGAATGTGTAAGTCATTTTAAGAATCACATTGAGAAAGTGTGAGGGAAACTAATGCTGGGACTGAGAGTTGATTGGCTGAAAAGATTAACCAATAACAACTATGATGGGGAAGTAGGCCACAGGAACATAAGAAAGCCAATGGGATAGTGTGAGATGAATCCCTCCATGTCAGTTAGATCTCCTTGTTTTAAGAATTAGATTTCCATAGACTTTTGGAGTAGGCAGAAGTAAACAAGTGGACAGGGATTAGGAAAGAAGAGGCTGGAATATGTGGAGTCAATATGATAGGTTGTTAGATTACTGAGGCATTTGAGTAAGGGTTTGAAGGGAAAGACATAAGAAATAACATGCCAGGCTTAGGGAAACAAATGAGTCATTGAAAGTGAAAAAGAATAGTGAGAGGGAATAAGTGAGAGTGAGAGTGTGAGGGGAATTGTCAGGAACTACATTAGCACTTCTGGCAGTGAATGTGAGAGTGAGAGTGTGAGGGGAATTGTCAGGAACTACATTAGCACTTCTGGCAGTGAATGTGAGAGTGAGAGTGTGAGGGGAATTGTCAGGAACTACATTAGCACTTCTGGCAGTGAATGTGAGAGTGAGAGTGTGAGGGGAATTGTAAGGAACTACATTAGCACTTCTGGCAGTGAATGTGAGAGTGAGAGTGTGAGGGGAATTGTCAGGAACTACATTAGCACTTCTGGCAGTGAATGTGAGAGTGAGAGTGTGAGGGGAATTGTCAGGAACTATATTAGCACTTCTGGCAGTGAATGTGAGAGTGAGAGTGTGAGGGGAATTGTCAGGAACTACATTAGCACTTCTGGCAGTGAATGTGAGAGTGAGAGTGTGAGGGGAATTGTCAGGAACTACATTAACACTTCTGGCAGTGAATGTGAGAGTGAGAGTGTGAGAGGAATTGTCAGGAACTACATTAGCACTTCTGGCAGTGAATGTGAGAGTTAGAGTGTGAGGGGAATTGTCAGGAACTACATTAGCACTTCTGGCAGTGAATGTGAGAGTGAGAGTGTGAGGGGAATTGTCAGGAACTACATTAGCACTTCTGGCAGTGAATGTGAGAGTGAGAGTGTGAGGGGAATTGTCAGGAACTACATTAGCACTTCTGGCAGTGAATGTGAGAGTGAGAGTGTGAGGGGAATTGTCAGGAACTACATTAGCACTTCTGGCAGTGAATGTGAAAGTGAGAGTGTGAGGGGAATTGTCAGGAACTACATTAGCACTTCTGGCAGTGAATGTGAGAGTGAGAGTGTGAGGGGAATTGTCAGAAACTACATTAGCACTTCTGGCAGTGAATGTGAGAGTGAGAGTGTAAGGGGAATTGTCAGGAACTACATTAGCACTTCTGGCAGTGAATGTGAGAGTAAGAGTGTGAGGGGAATTGTCAGGAACTACATTAGCACTTCTGGCAGTAAATGTGAGAGTGAGAGTGTGAGGGGAATTGTCAGGAACTACATTAGCACTTCTGGCAGTCAATGTGAGAGTGAGAGTGTGAGGGGAATTGTCAGGAACTACATTACCTCTTGTGGCAGTGAATGTGAGATTAAAAGATGGGCTGTGGTAAAGAGAACAAAACAAGCTAGTAGAACACAGACACATAAGGCTGCAGAAGAGGGGAGAGGAGGGAAATGAAAAATGATTAGTAAGGGATAACAAATTGGCAGGGGAAGCTGGGAGGCGTAGAACGCTGAGAGCATAATACTGCAAAGTAAGAGATATAGATAATAATGACAGCTTAATACAGTAATAGAAGAGGGGAGGAAAGAAACTACATTTTTAGAAAGAATGGTTGGCTGACAAGATATGGAGTGGAAGAGTAAAAGTGAAGTGAGTTTAAGAGGTGATGGAAGAATGTTTGAGGGAGATAAAGAAGAAGCAGAGAAGTGGAGGACTTGCTAGGAAAGATGTACACTGTTATAGTACTGAAAAGACAAAGTGTCTGAGAACAAGCAAACTCATTTAATATGAAATCTACTCTGCAGAAAGAGAGAAGTGATATAAATGTGTATAATAGTTCTTTGTTTAAGGGGACAACATTGGGGGGAGGTAAGAAATAGAGAAATCTTGTATTGTTAAATCAGATCATACTCAATCTGAATGACAAGGGCATAGATGACTTTTTTTAAGGATTGCTGGAAGGTGAAGATAAATTAAGTGGTAGAGAGAAGGCCAAGAGTATGAAAGCTACAATGGAACTATGGATGTGACCAGAGGTTAGATTAGATATTAAAGTGTGGAATGTAAGTGGGCTGGGGATAAGAACTAAAGGTATACAGTCCTGCATATATCTAGAGAACATCAGCACATGTGATTGTATTGTATGAGAAACATTTAATCAGTGAACAGCATATAATATTAGGCAAAGGAGGATGTGTATTAGCTGCAAACTTGTCATGGAAGAACAGAAAGCAAATTGAGGTTGCATTATGTGTGAAAAGGACATGCCGCTGCAAATAAAGAATAGGTTAAAGAATGGAAGGGGAGATCTGCAGGCATTATAGGTAATATGAAAGGAACTAAAATAACTTTACAGTACTGTATGTACTACCCAAGGCTTCCATAAGGGAGTTGAGAAAATTTTCAGAGGGAATTGTTAGATTTCAGGAAGGGATTGAAATATGTCTGGGAGACTGGAATATTGCTGTATAAAAATGAATAAGCAGAGAGATACCTTAGGGCAAGAAGGTTCATGAAGGAAAGCAGCTTTGTTATAATTTATCTGAGGTCAGTCGAGATGACACACACAGAAGAAATGATTGCATGTAGAATTACAGTGCGCAATTTACATTGTATTTAGGTAGGTGTAGAAGCTGGTCAAGAATTGACAGATACTATATTGTCAAAGAATATAAACATGATGATGGTAAAGGTGGCCTTTGAGGAACTGGTATGGAGGACATAAAAAAGAGATTAGAGAAAGACTTAAAAAGACAATTAAGTTAAAATAGAAAAGGAGAGGTGAAGAAAAATGGCTTATTAGAAAAAAAGAACTCACTGAAATTCAAAAGAAGAGGAAATGAGGGAACAAAGAAAGGGGAGACAGGTAAAAAGAAATAAAGAAAATAATGTAGAAATGGGAAGATGAGAAAATGTGAGAAAGCCAGATCGCAGTTGAGAGATTGTATTTTAGGGCTAATCAGCCAAAGCATTTGCAGCAAGGTTTAAACAGCAAGATGTGCTGAGAGGGTTATATGAGATTTTATCGGAAAAAGAAAACAAATTAGAGAACAAATTAGGAGATTTTTAGAACCCTCAAGGACTATTATCAAAATGTTATCAAAGAGAAGGATGATGTGTGAATAAAGAAGAGGGCAGTAATGGAACTGACTGGACTTACGAAAACTGAAAGAACAAGAAGCAAGCTAACTAACAATGCCAACTGGTATGCATGATTAACGGAGTAGGATAGCCAAAGGAAAATCGTCTGTTAGTAATGGCTTACCAATGGAACTTCAGATATATTGAAGGTAGAATTAGTAGAAAGATGAGGTCATCTGTTTCAATGTATTTTGATATGAGAGCCCCCTCCAAACTCATGGAAAGAGACAGTAATTTCAGTAATTTATAAGGAAGGAAGAGATCTAAGGTTATCAGAGTCACATACGCCTATATCGGTGCTAAATCATGATTATAAATACTTTATGTTAGTCCAGGCAGAAAGATTAGGGAAAGTTCCATCAAAATTAATCCATGAGGCCCAGACAGGACTTGAGGGGGGGGGCTTCAAATAACCTAACTAAAATATTACTATTAATGCAAGAAGCTTGTAATTAAGACAGAGAGTTAGCACTAAGTTCTTTAGATGCTAAGAAGGCATTCAATCAGATGGATTGGGAGTATCTATATGATGATATAAGAGGACTGTATGTAAGCTTCTGAGCCCCCCCAAGCTTTTTGTGTTGGAGGGAAGCCTTTTAGCTTGTCAGTGGGAGTGGCAAGCACTAGGTAACCTATCTACCACATAAGGAGTGGTTCTGGCCCAGAAATTGTAGTTATTGGTCGTTTGGGCAGTTTTTCCATCTCTCTCAACTTTCTGATTTAAAAGCCCGCATTGGCACTTTTCCCCCCTTTCCTGTAATTAGTTTAGTCCAGATACAGATTCTTAGTTTTAGCACTTGAATTTGGTTATTTGTGATTAGCACTTGTTCAGAACTTGTAAAGCACTAAATAACCTACTAATTGCTACAGCACTCAACCTTCCTCATTACCTAGAGGAAAACAGTTTTGATACTTACTTTCCTCACTTGCTTAGAGAAAAACAGCTCTTGTACTCACTTTCCTCACTTATCTAGAGGAAAATAGTTTTTTATTCAGGCATGTCCAAGGGTCAGCTCCCAGTGTTCTCTCCTGTCTATCTGATGAATCTGGGCATCTTGGGGCAATGTAGAAATTGCCTTATGTACACAGACAACCCTTTCCTCCTACCAGCCAACACTACAACCTGTGAGAGATGCACTTATCTAGCCAAACTGGAGGTAAAGCTCTCTCCATCCAAGACTAAACTTGACAGTCAAGAGAAGAAAGTAAACATTTGCACCACACCACACTCATCACATAGTCTCACTAAATCTACACCACCAAAATCCATACATAGAAACAAAAACATTCACGGAGGCTCTCAGTAATAATCTGCTCAAGCAACAGAGACCTCCAAAGCAGAAATGCAAGCAACCTCCACCCCCCAACACAACCCAAATGACACATAGCCCACAGACTCAGTGTGCCACTCAACCACAGCCAATAAGGCAAAACAACGTACCCAACACACTAGTCATAGGTGACTCTATAGTCAGGCACACTGATGTCCCACTCACCAGGCTAAACAAGGAGAAGGTTACTGTCAGCTGCCTGTCGGGTGCCAGGATCTGCCACATAATCCACACACTCAGGTTACTCCACAACAAGTACAAATATGACACTGTCATTGTCCATGTTGGTGTGAACGACCTGAGACATACCTCCCTGGACTACATGAAAAGACACATGGAAGAGCTCTCCGATCTTGTAGCCCAGGCAGGTATGACCATAGCACTGAGTAGCATTCTGCCATCACCCAGAATGATGCCGCAGTACAAGGATAAAATGATTGACTTCAACAATTGGATAAGCTTCTGGTGCCATTCTAAAGGGATCCAGTATATGTCTGCCTGGGATGACATGGTCGACAGACCATGATGCTTTGCCAGAGATGGCCTGCGCCTGTCACCCCTGGGATTTCGGATACTGGCTAAGGTTCTTACTTTCTCTATAGTGCCTTTTTTAGGCAAGGTTCAAATGACAAATTCACCACCGTAACAGGAACAGGCAAACAAAAACTGAGGGTGATGCTACTCAATGCTAGAAGTCTAAATCTCAAAATGCACTCACTCGAGATGCTCCTTAAAATGGAGAACATCGATATCTGTGCAGTGACTGAGACCTGGTTCAAGGCTCCAGAGAGCACCCCTGCACTACCAGGCTATAACTCATACCACACTTTTCAGCCATGTAACCTGGACCGGAACACCAAAGGTGGAGGTGTGTCCAAATTTATTAAGGATATACACACCTCCAGGCTAGTTGCTCAGCATAATGCAGCCAAGGTTATCCAAGTGCAACTAACTCTGGGCAAAACTGCAATCCAAATTGTAGCTTGCTACAGATCACCCACCATGCCCCAGGATTCCCACTTCTCTTTTCTTGATGTACTGGAAAATATTAGGGTTCAACCAAACACCCTAATAATGGGCGATTTCAACTACCCCACCATTAACTGGGAAAACTACTCATGTACGACCTCCTTCGCTCAACGCTTTCTGGAATTCATAAACTCCAATGCCCTGGATCAACTTATCCACACCCCCACCAGGGGCAACAATATCCTAGATCTAGTCATTACCAACATGAGTGACCGGTGTTCCACACCTGAAGTCAACGCCTCATTGGTCCGATCCGACCATAAGCTAATTACCCTAGATATCCACATCCTGCCCCCACCCCCCATTAAGGAAACCATGGTAAAAAATTTCTCGAAAGCCAACTTCATGCTTCTTAAGACAGAAGTGGTGAACTTCATGTCACCCATGCAGATGGACAATACAGTTACGACTACTGAATCCTACACAATTGCACTTTATAAGCACTTACATGAGTGCATGGATCGTGCTATCCCAAACAGAACCAAGATGCTATCCACCAAAAAAAGGAAGCCAATCTGGTGGTCCTCTGCCATAAACAAACTGTACAACAGAAGGAAGAAACTGTTGCAAAAGAGAGTAAAATCCCTTGAGTGGAGGAGCTCCCTGGTCAGCCTCAGTAAGAAGCGGTGATCCCTGATAAAATCCTCCAAAGCTAGTTATGAAAACAAAATCACCACTGATTCTAAAGACAACCACAAATCATTCTATAGCTATGTCAAGAATCTCAATGGCAAGACTCAGATCTGTGCTGAGTTACAGCACAATGGCACAAAATATACAGACCCAACTGATATTGCCAACATCCTGGCAGATAGGTTCAGTGCTAACTTTACCCCCATCTCACCCTCTAAAGAGCCCATCTCTATACCAGAAGAATGCAAAGTTCCTGTAATCACGGTTGCACAGATAAAAAACACACTCTCCAAAGCCAAGAACACAACATCCATGGGACCAGACAACATCCCAGGCTGCATTCTACATGAACTACAGAACAAACTGGCACCCCACCCAAGTACCATGTTCAATCATAGCCTCACCTCAGGCTTTGTGCCTGCTGAATGGCGCACAGCGACGGTTATCCCACTCCACAAGGGAGGAGCCATCACGGACCCCAGGAACTACCGCCCCATTAGCCTGATGAGCTTGGTCTGCAAGGCCATGGAATGTATCATCATGGAACTTATAAACAAAGACATTGGTAATCTCCCAACTCTGGACCCCACCCAATTCGGGTTTGTAAAAGGCAGATCATGTCTCCTAAACCTGAAAGACTTCTTTGAAGCAGTCACCAAAGCCGTAGACAAGGGTAAGGTGGTTCACACAGCCTATCTAGATCTTGCCAAGACTTTCAACACCATCCCCCACTCTGGAATTATAGATAAACTCACTAAACTAGGTCTAAATCCCTATGTCACAAGATGGGTTGCCAACTGGCTCACTGACAGAACCCACACTGTGAAAGTAGCAGACTCCAAATCTGACTTCAGACCAGTGACAAGTGGAGTAGCACAGGATTTAGTCCTGGGTCCTCTCCTGTTTGGTATCTACTTCTCTGAAGTATAGACTAACACAGAAGGTCTTTGGCTAACGAAGTTCGCAAATGACTGCAAACTAGGAGCCATAATCGAAACTCCTAACGATGTGGACATCCTACAAAAGGGCCTCACTGAGACAGATGCCTGGTGTCAAAGCCATGGCCTCAAGCTCAATGCCAAAAAGGGCATTGTCATCCCCTTTGGTAAAAACTCTGTACCCATGAACTACAACATAGGCGGTAGTATACTTAACACCGAAAGTGTGATAAAAGACCTTGGGACACAGGTGGACAGTAGTCTCTTCTACATGGCACACCTCATCACAAAAGGTTTCTCATCCAGAAAAAAAGAGGTCATTGTTCCCCTCTACTCATCACTCATTAGACCCATTATAGAGTATAATGCCCCTTTTTGTATGTACCTCACAAGACATCTACAACAACTGGAAAGGCCGCAGAAATACCTCACAAAGAGGACTGCCGGCCTCAAACAGATGCCCTGTGCAGACTGTCTCAAAAAACTCCAGCTTTACTCCATCGCATATCGCCTACTCAGAGGTGATCTCTGCCTAACATACAAGCTTTGTCAAACCCAGAGCTGTTGGACATGCTCCACTTAAAGAAATCTCAATCTCTCCAAGCTACACGCTCTAGGGACCTAAACCTTGTCACCACAATAAACAGAACATGCCGTAGGGATAGATTCCTGTCTCAGAGACTTCCCATACTCTGGAATAAACTACCTGTCTATATCAAACAAAGCTCCTCATTAGCATTCTTCAAGAAAAATCTTGATGACTGGATGGGAAATTGGAAATTCACCCTGAGGATCACCTCTGTGGCTCTGCTCGACAGTGGCACAGGATAATAATTTACTTGGGTGGCAAAAGCCAGAGTACCTTTTTGGCTGGGCTTGTATAGACCCCAAGGCCGCTAGCCTAGTACCTACCTATGAACCTATGAATTAATAAACATATGAAAGGTATGTATGATGATGCAAGATCAAGAGTAAACATAAGGGTTTGGCAATCAGTTAGCATTTGGGTACAAGCAAGGTTGCCTTCTGTCCCTTATGATTTGCATTAATCATAGAGCCACTAGCGAAAAGGATTCAGAGATCTCACCTTCGGGGATAGAGATAGGTAGAGTCAGAGAAAAATATTATGCAATATGTATATCATGTTTAGGTCATATTGATGAAGCACAAAGAAGACCTGGGAAAATCATGACAGATTATAGAGGAGATTAGAAAAATGATGGGTATAGAATTAATCAGGACAAAACTAAGGATGTACTGGTGAGGGGGAAAGAAGAGACTGGAGAAGGAATGAAGAACACAAGACAAGATGTGAGTGAACGAGGTAAAACACTTAAGAGTAAGACTGAAAGGCACAGTAGAAGATTCAATGAAGAGTACATATGAACATATATCTACATATTTACATATATGTGTGTGTGTATATATATATATATATATATATATATATATATATATATACATATACATATCAGAAGATGAAGGGTTGGCTTACAAAGTGGAGGGCAATAAAAATAGATTTAGATGAGTGGATACATGTATTGTAGATGAGTATAATACCTCAGTTTGCATACCCAGGTCAAGCTATATATCCCACAAGTAGATCTTTTGAAAAAGTGAAGGAAATTGCAAGAAAAACTTGTTTGGGATTGAGAAAGACCAAGAGTAACATGGGAAGTTAAACAGTATCATGGAGGAAGGGGAACTGGGGACACCTCTTTTAAAGATTACTTTGCATGCTTGTGTGCAAGGAAATATGTTAATGATGGCAGGTGTTGATTATAGTGCAGACTAGAAGAAATGACAATAGAAGGAGAAAAGGAGTTGCGAGAGGGCAGGGACATTATGGAGCTCCCCTTAGACACTCCAGGGAGTAGTTGCAGTTGCAATGGTTGCAGATGTAGAGAATAATCCCATTAGGTAGCCTTAGGGAGGATAAGGAAGCAATTCAGTAATTTGAAGATGGGGTAGAAAACATGTTGGGCCCAAATGAAGACAGGAGAGAAACTGAAAATATAAAAATAGGTGAAGGTGACTTGGAGAAGGACTTGGAGTGAGAGTTCAAAGAGGTTAGCAGGGAAGTAGCAGAATTTAACAAAGTAATGTGATAGTTATGTAGGAGTGCCAGACTTGCTTCATGAGATAGAAATGAGGAGAAATTAATCGTGGGTGATGAAAGACTTATCGAATATAGGTAGACAATGGATATGAGGAGGGAGTAAGGCAAGATGGGCAATTGGCATAAAATGGTAAATGGAGCTAGGTACACCTATAATGAAGAAAGAGTGGGAGGAAATTATTTAACTATGCAGATATATATCCAGAGGCAAAAGGTTCAGAGTCTCTGCTCGTAAATATTTGCATAAATATTTTGTAAAGCAACAAGGCTAGCTAAGAGGTTCCCAACAGAAACATTTGTTGAAGATGTAAGGATGAAAAAGGGACATGGAGCCACGTTTTCTATGATTATCACATTAGGGAAGTTTTGGGAGGAAATGGATGATTTAATGAAGGGAAAACAACAAGATGAAGTTAAGTTAATGAATAATTTTTTATTAGGTTTTGATGAATGGATTTCAGAGGACAAGAAAGAATTGTTAGGGTTTATAATGAAAATAGGGAAAAAGGTTGTGACTAAGAAATGGAAAAGACAGAAAACTCTGAGCATGGAGGAGATTAGAAAGATTATATGTCAATTACTAAAGGAGGAAAAAAGAGAATTATGAAGGAAACAACTAGCAAGATTCATGAACAGATGAGAGGGATGGATAGGAGGGGAAGGCACTTAACTCACTGGGGTTTTAAAATGATACAAAAAAAAAATAAAGCGGCTACAGGCAGCAAAGGGGAATGGTTTGAAAGGGCAGACTTATTTTCTCTTAATAGATATATACAGTTTAGATGTATATAGGGTTAATTTAATGGTGTGAATAAAGTTGTAGGTGAGCCAGAAGAAATCTAATACAAAAGAATTAGCACAATGTTGTCAAGTTTTACCTGAGTTGAGAAGTTAATGTCATAAGAAATGAACAAAATAAAGTGACAAATTATTAAGTGGATGAGATGCTGTTATCAGAAATATAATAAATGTAATACCTGGTAACAGGGTGGATCAGCTGGGTAAATCTTCCTTCAAAGTTAATATTGAATAACAGAATAAATTTAGATCTTGCTGCCCGGTACAGAGAAAAACTCATGCATGAAAACAGCACCATTTGTAGTAATAAAGTTGGCATATCTATCTATCTATCTATATATCAATATCTATTGATATATATATATATATATATATATATATATATATATATATATATATATATTATGTGCGTGTGTGTGTGTGTGTGTGTGTGTGTGTGTGTGTGTGTGTGTGTCCAATGTTTTCTAATCTGCTATCCACTTGTCTTACTTTCTTACTTCTACCAAATGAAAATACAACAATGTTTTTTAGTTATATATATCTAACGAGTTTCACATTACTGTCTGTAATAAGGCTTAAGAAATGTAATGTTTTCTGTTTTACATTCCCCTTTTTGTAAATTGTGATTGTTGGCAACTGTCAAACTTTTTGTATATTGTTTGTAAATATTTTAATAATTTTTGTAATATTTTTGTACTATTGTTATGGAGCTTTTCTCCCTGGATCTCCACTGAAAATGGACTACTTGCCCAGCCGGACTCTACCCGGTTAACAAATGTAAAATAAAATTTAAAAAAATGTGTGTATGTATATATATATATATATATATATATATATATATATATATATATATATATTTTTATTTATTTATTTTGACATTTATTAACTGGGTATGCCCGACTGAGCATGTGCCCTTTTTCAGCAGAGGCCCGTGGAAGAAAATCTCCATACAGAACAAATATTATTCAGAGGTAACACAAAGTACAGAAAACTTCAGTAACATGTTATAAAATACAGGAATTTCTTACAGAACCTGGTGTTCCCCCAAAATAATCATTACTTTAATATGAACTAAAAGTACCTGCATTTTGTGCTCCAGTGTTTTAGAAATTGATATGCTGTTTTTCATGTAATGCAGTTTAATGCTTAATGAATTATCTAGATATATGTTTTTGTTGTTGCCCACTTCAATTACCTCTTGCTCATACATAAGTGTAGTGCCTTACTTATTTTGTAGATGTTTTTTTCTAGCCCACTTTAATTGTATCACTGCTGTTCTCCAAATGCTCAATAGTTAGTTGGTATTTCACTGCTTTCTAATATCAATTCTCTACCACTCTTTTTCCAGTGTACACTGTGCTCATTCTAACTCTTCTCTGAACTGTAACCCCCTCTCTCTATCAAGAAATGCAAGTAAAGGACTTCACCCGGTGTAGTTGTGATCAGGAATAGCTAATTATCTTCAAACATTAGACTGTTTTCATCCAAAGTAATAAGTGTAGGTGTTCATTCATGGAAATTTTCACTGTTATAAGTGTAATTGATTCCTAATTTGGCATGCACACAGCCTGGGACAGTAGCCTCTCAATTCCAATATAGCTCTTTGTCATCCTTTTTTTCGTCCATCCCGTACATCCATTTAACACATACTGTTACTCATCTTAGCACAGCAGAGTGATTTGCAGAATTGTTGCCTTGGAACTTACCAGCCCTCCTGTGTCTAGCTTGCACTAATTTCGTTCCTACCTTAAAGACTCTGACCCTATAGTGCAAGTTAACCAAAAGGAATGCCATAGAGTTATTGCCCAGGGATTTGTAGTACTTACCTTATCATCATTGCTTACTGATAGTTTTTTCCTTTTCTTTAGTTATTTCTTTGCAAGCCACAAACAAGCAGCTTGATTCTTTCCACTCCATTTGCCCTCACTATGCTTGGGTTTCACTCTGCTCCCCTACCCCTAATTCCCACCCACCCCCACTAAATCTACACTTATACATCCTTAACTCCTCTCCATTTGCCTCCAACCAGTCAACACCCTTCTTTCTCCCTCCACATTCCTCTAACTACCCAATTTCTGTTCTTACCATAATCCTGTATTACCTCATTTCCCCTACCTTCTAAAGTCTATAACACAACAAACACCCACCACTAAGTTCCCCAACAACATTTTACTGCTTGCTATACTCTCTCTCTCCCACAATAACCACCTATTTCTATCTACCTATCATCATAATATCCAGACAGTCCTACCCACACTACCTCTCCCTGATATTCCCCACAATGCAGTCACGCTATACCATTCTTCTTACACTATAACATCTCTCCATACTCCTCTATCCACTTATACAACTCAGAACACTGTACCCCATCTCCTACTCACCCCACTACTCCACCACTTCCACCTCCCATTCCACAAACCTCACAAGCTATGCCCAAATATCTCCCAACCTTTATCTATTAAGCCCCCTCTTCCTGTACAAACTAAAGATAGCCCCTCTTATAAATAAGATTCTCATAATCCCAATAGGCTACTCTACAAAATATGTCCAACAATAAAACCACAAACCCCCAGAAAGCTAGAGCCTTAACCTCATTTATTTACGTTCACTACTTTGCCTCTATCAGGGGATATTCATCCCAATCCTGGCCCTGCTGCAACTAATATGACCACACATCCAGTTAGAAATAATTCACACAATTTCATTTACTTGGTAACTTTAAATATTCAAAGTATTCACAACAAAATCTCCAATTTTCATGAATGGATAGCCTACAGCCAACCTGACATAATTTCCATGACTGAGACATGGTTAAATCCATACATCAAAGACTATGAATTCCTCCCCCTAGACTTTCAAACTATAAGATCCAACAGACCAGACAAAAATGTGGAGGAGCAGCACTCTTCTTTGATAAATTACTCAACATAGTACCCTACACTAACCCAATCCCACAATTCTCGAGCGCAGAAATTGCCCTCCTAAAATTTAATAACTACAAAAATCTTTGCATTATTATTCTCTACATACCTCCTGGAAATAACATACCCCTACTAGAAAAATTCTGGCCTAGATCTCATCTAACATTAAAAATGAAACCATTGTTCTTGGAGATGCAAATATCAGTTGGATGAACCTAAACTCCAAACCTCTTACTCCCAGTATAAACCTGTTCAACTTTAACCAACTACTTAACACCCCTACCAGACTCAATATCCATTCCAGACTGGATTTTCATTTCCCACCCCAATAAAATATCCAAAGAAGGCACCCTTCCAAATACATTGAACAACCATCTCCCTGCTTTCCTCCACCTCTCTACCTCAGCCATCCAAAATCAACACCATTACAAGCAGATAAGGAAACTAACCAGCTTCATCCCTCTTACCTTCACTGAGATCCTCAAAAATACAAACTGGCACATATTAAAAACTCTCCCAGTAGATGATGCAGTAGATTACTTCAGCACTGCATTCCTGGGCACACTAAATAGCCTTGCACCTCTCTGCACAAATGAGTCAAAACAAACTATGCTCCATGGCTAACCAAGCCCACTAAAAATCTGGTACACCTTAGAGACAAAACATGGAAACTCTATCATACCAACAACACCAGGACACCCTGTCACTGTTTAAACAGCTCCATAACCAGGCAAACAAGCTAGCCCATAATGACAAAAAAGATCACTACACAAAACTGCAGTCTAACCATAAACAAAACCCCAAAAAGTTCTGGAACTCCATCTCATCACTCCTGAACCCTGGCACAAAAAACAATCCTTGTCCCCAACCTGACAAGCCCACTCACGAATTGTCTCTCTCTAACTCATTTTTTTATAAACTCAGTAGCCAAAATTACCGCCAGTTTCCCTGATAGTAAAGACAGCTTAAGTGACACTGCTCCACCAACCCCCCCCCCACCATCCCAACCTCTATGACCACCACCCCCCCCCCACTCCTGAACATACCCACCACTCTACACCCAACTCCAACATAAATTCCATTTCAACTGCAACCATTGAAAGGTTACTGCTTAGGTTCAAACTCTGCTCTAATGCTCCTGACAATCTACCTCCATTTCTAAAGATTGCAGCTGAAGCCATTGCTTTCCCTATAAATAGCCTAATCAACCAATCCATCCAAGAATCTTAATTACCAAAAAATATGGAAGAAAGGTTTCATTCTCCCTCTCCACGAAGGCAGCAAAAATAATAATATCTCCAAGTTTCAACCTATTGCTATCCTATCCTCTAGCTCTAAGATCTTGGAAAAATGTATTCACCTTCAGTTTATGCCCTATCTACTTCAGAACCACCTTCTGTCTTCCACACAACATTGGTTCAGACCTTGCTACAGCACTACAACTGTTCTTCTTTCTTTCCTGGACACTATTAACAGACTTGTGATAATGGGCAAATTGTTTCTACCATATTCTTTTATTTCTCAAAGACTTTCAACACTGTTTCCCACCCTTTGCTTCTTTCAAAACTCTCCAACTTTAGGCTATCCCCACCACTCTCAACTGGCTCTCTGGCTATCTAAAAGACAGACAACAAACCATCAAATCCCAAAACTCCATCTTTTCCTATCTTGACACACCTACTGGAATTCTGGAAGGCTCCATACTTTTCCCACTCCTATTCAATATTTTCATTAATGACTTCCACACATCTATGACCAATGAGACTCTTATACAATCTGCAGGCAACTCTACCATTGTTTGCACAGCTGACTCTATCTTTGAACTCCAGCTTAAAACCCAAACAGCCTTCTCCACCACTGAATCCTGGATGCTTAAGAACCACCTAGCTCTCAACCCCAATAAATATAAGAGCATGCTTTTCACCCCCCAAAAAACAATTCTTTTGGACAAAGACACATTTAAGATCTACTCCCAAACTAAAGCACAAATAGAAATTGTAAACCATACAAAACTTAGGGGAGTTGCTATAAATGAACAACTAAAATTTGATATTCAGCTGCAACATAACATAAAAAAAAAACATCTGAAGGTCGGAATGGTCTGTAGGCACAACCACTTCCTTAGCCCTTCCTCCAGACACTCGCTTCTACCTACCTACTTCCCTCCCTAATCTATGGTACCCTTCTGCTTACCCACCTCTACACCACTCTAAAAGCCAGGCTCGAGACTTGTTACAATAAAATTGCAAAATTCACAGCAAATTGCAAAAACTTTTCCCGTCACTATACTGCTGTTCTCACCTTAAAATGGCTGGAATGTCCAAACTACCTCAACTATCTACAACTTACTACTGCCCACAAACTTATCTTTAAAACTTCTGACTGTCCTGCTCTTAGTTCTATCTTCAATTTTTGGGTCTATATTGCAGCATCGAACGCAAAAAACAGTGAACGATGTTTCATCAACACATTTTCAGTGAAAGCTGAAAATGTCGAATCCACAGAACAGCGATTTCATTCCTAGGGAAAGAAATCACTGTTCTAACCCCCGCAAAAAAAAAAAACCTTAAATACTTCCAAACATATACACACATACCCTAATCCTAATTATACCCCCCCAAAAACCAGTAAACAACTAAATACACATATGCACATAATCCAACCATACATTTAACGGAAAAAAAAAACAGTAAACATTTTAAACCATACGCACTTACCTTAACCTGCACCCTAACCATAAGGTCAGTAACTCTTACATAAACAGTTCCAAACACATACACACTTACCTTAACCCTAATTCTAACCCCCAAAACAAAAGTAAACAGATGAAAACACATACACACGTAACTCAACCATACATCTAACACAAAATATAAAACAGTAAACACTTTCATACATATGCACTTACCTTAACCCACACCTTAACCCTAAGGTCAGTAACTGTTGCACAATCACAGTCAGGAGCTATACCAGACAAGGGACCACACTACACTTCAGAACATGGCAAAACAACAAAGCAGTTAAGCGACTTCTTTCCCAGGGAAAGAATTCACTGAACAGCCGCTTTGCTGTTTTGCCTGTTCACTCTACATGTGTCGATGAAAACGCATTCGACAAAATGCGTTTTCGTTGTACTCATAGGAACCCTCAATTTTTACCTCCCAAATAGGTACCTTAGATCTGAGAATCAGCAATTCCTTCATAGATAAACTTACTTAGCTGGGCATTAATCCCTACATCACTGGATGGGTTGACAACTGGCTTACTGACAGAAACCACAATGTAAAGTAACTGACTCCAAATCCAGCTCCAGACAGGTGACAAGTATAGTACCTCAGGGTTCAGTCCTGGGACCGCTCTTGCTTGACATCTACTTCTCTGAAGTACAGGCCAACACTAAGGGACTCTGGCTAACAAAGTTCGCAGATGACTGAAAACTGGGAGCCATTATTGAATCCCCAAATGATGTGGCTATTCTACAAAAGGGTCTTACAGAAACAGATGCTTGGTGCCAGAGCCATGGGCTCAAGCTCAATGCCAAGAAATGTATAGTTATCCCCTTTGAGAAAAAACATGTACCCATGAATTACCACATAGGTGGCAGTACAGTAAACACAGAAAGTGTGATAAGAGACTTAGGGACACAGGTGGAGAGTGGTCTCTCCTTTGATAACCACATCACCACAACAGTCAGGAACTCCTTCTATGTGGCACACCTCATTACTAAGGGCTTTTCATCCAGACCAAAGGAGGTCATTGTCCCACTATACTCATCCCTCATTAGACCCATTATAGAATACAATGCCCCGTTTGGTATGTACCTCTCAAGACATCGGCAACAACTGGAAAGGCCGCAGAAATATCTCACTAAAAGAATCACAGGCCTAAAGCAGATGCCCTATGCTGACCATCTAAAAAAACTCCAGCTATACTCTGCTGCATATCATCTACTCAGAGGCGATCTCTGCTTAACATACAAGGCCATGTCAAACCCAGAGCTGTTTTACATGCTACACTTAACGAAATCCCAATCCCTCAGAGACACATGCTCCAGGGATCTAAACCTTGTCATCACAATGAACAAAACATGCTGGAGGGATAGGTTCCTGACCCAGAGACTCCCCAGACTCTGGAATAGACTGCCCATACATGTCAAGCAGAGCACCTCTTTGGCACTCTTCAAAAGGAACCTTGATGCTTGGATGGGAGATAGGAAATTCACCCCAGGGATCACATCAGTCACCCTGCTAGATTGGGGTCCAGGGAAGTAAATACTGTGGGAAGAAATAGCCAGGGAATTGTTATGGCTAGGCTTGTATAGGCCCTAGGGCTGATAGCCTAGTACCAATCTATGAACCTAAATATTCATTAGTTAGCTCAAGTATTCCCTCAGGAATAAAAAGATTACTGCAGTGGTGATCTTCACACCACAGTATAGCTGTGTTTGCAGTTACCATAGCAGTAAAGGTTGACATGGGAGATCAGTGCTACGTTACACGCTCCCATTCACCATCCCACAGAAATGCAGACATATTTTTCCTGCATGCAATACAGGGATATTGTCTTTAGTGTTACCAGCTCAGTCATTTTGGAAGAGGACTCAGTACTGTCTACATTCTTTTTTTTTTTTCATTTTTTTTTTTGATCTCCTCAGATTTAATGATAACAGCATGGCCCCCAATACCCATGCCTCTGCTGGGTCTACTAGCAATCCTTCTACCCTCTGGAAAATTCTGGTATTTGCTGGAGTCAGTCGTTGATCCTAAGAGCATCCTGAAGACTCAGCTTTCTGTGCTTCCATCTGGTGGGGTGTTTCTTTTTATATGCCATACCCACTTTTTCCTCCACCCACTCCCACACTTGTCGACCTTGACCTAGGGCAATTTCCTCTTCAGACTGTGCTTCCTCTTACAGAACATCATCAATGAGCACCTCCATTCCAGGGTGGACAGTACTAGATACATTTTATCCCCTAGAAGTCTCCATGGAGATGACAAACCAAGGGCTCACAGGTAACTCTGAATGCCACTGGAAGAAGAAAGACACATATGAGCATTGCTTTTCCACCAAAAAAATGAAGTTATGGCGCAATTCTTTCTTCTGCTATGGCAAATGTTGCTCCAGTCTCAGCTTGGAGGAGCTGCCTTCACAGGGAAATCAGAAAAAAATATAAAAGTCACTGCAGAAGTTGGAAGCCAGACCTTCTGATAAATCTTTGGTACTCACTGTTATACAAAGTAACAGAATTGTAATTATATATATATCTTTCAGATTACTTGAACATTCTTCTGAACCTAACACTGTCCTATTAATCTCAATATAAAACCTCTTTTCATGTACTTTCATGTTCTCTTTGACAATCTGTCCCTTCTTGTTCTCTTATTTGTTGTATTAAAAAATGTGTATATAATGTATGGTTTCTTCTCTTTCAAGATTTTATTTTGTAATTATAATTTACATTATGATATGTATTGCTTTCACTGTAAGTAAATTCATTGCATGCCTTTGTACACTGTACCAAAATCATTGTTATATAATATACTTTCAGACGCTTTTCTCCCTAGACCTCCAGTGTAAATCAGAACTACCATCTTGGATGCTCCTGGTTGTAGATTGTAAATTCATAAGTAATTTTATAACACAGGGCGGTCTGGAAAATTTTGTTTTAGTTTTAATTTAACTGAAGACACTGGATAACAATACACATTACTGTGTTGCATAATGACCATTTTGCAACAACTCTTCAGGCATAGTGAAATCAGCTTTTATCACAAGTCTTGAACATCCTTATTATAATAATAATGTATGCATTTGATTCATAGTTTCATAGGTTCATAGATTAGTTAAGATGAAGTTAATATTGAGTCCCAAAGATAATGCTCTTCTTTGCAGAATATTTTGTAAAAGTATTAAGTTCAGTGAAGGCAGTTCTATTTTTCTGGATATTTTGCAGTGTGACAGATGGGATACAGTAGCAGGTTAGATTGAGATTATGTTTTTACAGCCCTGTTGTTACAGCTATCAGAGTGCCTTCATTTGCTGACATATCTCTTATGAGCGGTGACTTAGCATTCAATCAGGAGAAGAACATAATTGTTCATACTGGTTTCAGAGTTCTCTCTAGTAAACAGTCTGCACAGACACTTGTAATGAATGTGTAGGAAATGTATTTCTGATTCTCAAAGGTCAATAATTGTATTTCAAGGACTTATTTTCCCCTTGCCGTTGGGACACAAATAAAAGTGAAGCTCAGGGGCAATACTTTAATTCAAAACTTTTCAAGCATCAAACAAATTCTGGATTTCCTTTGTCCATCTGAGACTTTAAAATCAAATGAGGAAGTATGCATATGTAAATACTCTACACTGTTATGGTACACCTGACAGTTTGAGATATGTTGATCATTTAAAAATCTTAAACAGCAACTGATGAGGCCTACCACTGTAAATGGGTCCTTTACATTGAATCTTGACTGTATATACACTTTTGGAAGACTACAAATATAAAGTACTTGCGCATTTTTACACATTCATATTAGCACATACGGTATTGGCAAGTGGTAGGAGGTTTTGGAGTATGTCAGCATATTTGTATTTTGCTATTATTATTTTTTTTTATAATTATAATTCTGTTTTTTATTGAAGTTGATGTGTCTCTATCTCTCTGTGTTTCTGTCACACTCCTTGATGCACTGTCTATTTCAAAATGATTGCTTCCCACTGGATGTAGGTTTTGCCTGCATTGCCGACTTCCCACTTTTTTAGTTTTTAAGTAAAATATAATTAAAAAAAATGTTTTTTTTTAAAAAAAGAATGCTTTTTATTCGGTTAATCTAAAAAGCAAAAAAAATAAGGAAGAACAGTGAAAACTTTGCAAAATTAACACAGACAAGCTGATTTCAGAGAAACATTCGAGGATGGTTTTGTTGATTCCTGCTACTTCTTCTGCTACCTCATTACTAGAATGAGCAAAATCAACTTCGTCTGCTTTTCTGAAATCAGCTTGTCTGTGTTTCTTTGGAAAAGTTTTAACTCTTTTTTCTTATTATTTACTTTTTAGAGCAACTGAATAAAAAGCATTCTTTATTTAAAAAATCTTTTTTACTTATATTTTTAATGGTAATCAAGCAGAAGTGAGTGTAAGACAGTCCTTGTTGATATACAGCAATACACAATATATGATAAAATATTGTGGCAGTGTTAGGAGAGATGGATAGAATTTAAATCTGCTGTAGGATGCCTTGGCTGCAGTCATTACTGAGAGTGGATAACATCAGTTACCACAAACATACTTTATTGCTTTATGATTTTCGGTCATCACGTCTGCTTAGTTCCATACTTATTAAGGGATGAAGGACTGACTGTATAAGGCAGGAAGAAAATGTCTGCAGCAAAAGTTTGAAAAAGGAGTTCCTGTTTTTCATTCCTACCAACCTCAGCTGCGAGTGTGTTCTTACAGGGTTATCAATAAGTAAAAGGTAGACTATATAAGAATGTCATGAAATGTATCTCATTAGATACATCTACATTAGTTTTGTCACCTTTTCGCATGTCCAAAATGGGACATTTCTTATGGAAATGTGAGATTTTGCCAGACAAACCATACTTACAGCCTATACAAAGGATCCAACTTCATTCCTTTCCAAAATAAAATCTCACTGTTATAGAATTTCAGTTACATTTATTGCTATAGATAATATAAATGTGTTTTACTTTTACATGCAAAATAAGTATTTTATGCAACTACTGGAAACTTTTTTTTCTAAAATCTTTGGATATTTGTCATACTTCACATTTTTTGCACAGCACAACTGACAAATTGGGGCTGTCCTGAGTAAAGATGGGCAGATGCTAACCCTATTCTACTAAGTTTATAAATTTCACTATTTAATATATTATTCCAAAAGGTATGGCTTTAGGACATCCACCACTGATAAAAGATGGTACTTAGTGCCATCAGGTAGTATTGATTCAAGCTAACTGGCAAACATTTTGATGGATTTAAAAAAAAATCTGAGTTCCTTAAAAATATCATCTCTTGCCTTACCTTAAAAAATATTCTGTAACACTACCACTGCAAAGGAAAACTCCAACATTCACCACATACACATGTACTGGCACACACACACACACACACACACACACACACACACACACACACACACACACACACATACACACACACATACATACACACACGCACACGCACATGCACATGCACACACATGCACACATATACATACAGACAAACATTACTAAACCTGCCCCCTTTCCTGACCCTTACTCTAAGCCTAAACCACATATCCACTCACACATACACAAAATATATCCCCTTTCCTGACCCTAACTCTTACACAAGCATAAAATCTCCCAACTCTACCAAAAAATTACTTATCTTTGTTGAACAAATCAGCAGTTGCTCAATCAGACATTCCCGCAAACTAACATTCATACTAATGGCATTACAGTTCACTTTGTCAACCAAATAAGCATTAAACCAAGTGAACTATAACTATATATGTACATGCATATATGGGGTTGGGACAATATGTGCATTTTCAAAATACCAATGAGAATGAATCTTTGTAAAGGCATAGACATGTGCACGCACACACAGCCACACACAAACACATACTGGAGATGTGTGTGTGACATTTAGGTAGATATAATTATGTTTACATCTGTATGTATAGGACATTCCTCATGAATGTGTCTGGCATGTTGCTATTGTCTCTTTGCAAAAGCACACTGGTGGAAACAGGTGCTCAACACAATTCTTTTAGCATTTGTCCAAAAACTTCATCAGAAACAAACAACCACATAATATTGCAGCCATATTTAAACCACATTTGTTAAACAGTTGACCAATAGAAAAACACCGATGTTAACCCTTAATGCATCAAACAGAATAAATTACAGATTTTCTATACTTTAAAAAAACATTTGATATTTACAGCTTCATTTAAACCAGGAGGAAGGTGAGCAGCCAACCAAATCTGCCACTCAACTTCCTTCCTTTCAACTTCATTCTTAAAATCACATCCCCTTAAATCCATATGTACCACATCCAAAACAGAAAAAATTAATTTCTTAAAATTGGAACATTTTACAAAATGCTTGTATTGCACATTATTCTCATCATGTGTTGTAATAGCATATACATGTTCCCTAATTCTAGTACCCAGACTTCTCGTAGTCATGCCAACATAAAATGATGTGCATGACGTACATAAAGCAACATAAACAACCCCAGTAGAGGAACAATCAAATCTATCTAGCAGTTTTATAGTTCTATTACAATGTGATAAGTCTATAAATGGACTTTCAGAAATAAACCTATACATCCTGCAGTTCAAACATTTTTAAGTACCAAAGACTTTATTAGTACAAGGTGTTATAATTTTCATCCCTTAAAATTCTAACAGTTATTTAATGTTTCCATTTTTCTTTTCTACATACTGGGGTTTATCCCTCGCTACTTTTGCCAGGTCCTCATCTCCTAGCAAAATTTTCCAGTTGTTTTTGACAATATTTTTAATGGTCATGGAATCCACTGTCATGTCCAAACAAAACCTTGAAGGGAAATGGGAGTTGAAAGATTCATCTCTTGCTTCTTTGGTAATCTGTTCATTAGTGATACCATGTATAATAATGGGTGGGAATTTATTGGTTCTAACACTAATAACTTCCTTGATGTGTGTCGTAGTCCCCATATTTTTGTAAAAAATTACTTAAAAATTCTTACCCTTCTTCTACAGAAATCGACATGTAAAGGGAAGAAATATCCACTGTAATCATAGAAAATGAAGGTGACATAGATTTAGAGTGGTGAATTCCATGACCATTAAAAATATTGTCAAAACAATTAGAAAGTTTTTCTAGGATATGAAGACCTGACAAAAGTAGTGGGGGATAAACTCCAGTTTGTAGAAAAGAAAAATGGAGCCTCCAAGATAAAACTAAACAACAAACCAGGAAAAGAGGCAGGAGATCTTCGTTCAAATTTGCACTCATAGAATGTCAAATGCTAATAACAACGGCCAAAATAAGCACAAAAACAACTTTATTGATGTGAAGCACTTTTCGTCTCACTTGTAGCGAGACTTCTTCATACATAAGGTTTTTACACAGTGTTTGGTATTTAAAATGTGCTAACAATTACTCAATCCTACCAACCACCAATCAGGAACCAAGGAACACAAAACAGGAAATAACATCCTTAAAACTTCTATGGTTAACAGCCCTACAAGAAGTATTTCTAAAAAATATAAATATGCGTATATGTAATATTAATATGAATAACAGTATATGCATATGAATGAATTATGTCTGAAAGGTATATTTGTTGCAATGTTGGCACCATTTGTGTACTTTTTAGTTGCAGGTTGGTCAGTCTGGTTTTAAGTTTTTAAGATTTTATGCTTTTATGTAATGATGTGTATATTGCATTATACTTCTTGTTTAGACTTGTTATACTTTCTGCACTTCCTAGAAGTACCTTTTAAACATATACTTTTTAGATGTAATTCATTCATATGCATATACTGTTATTCATATTAATATTACATATACGTATATTTATATTTTTAGAATTACTTCTTGTAGGGCTGTTAACCAGAGAAGTTTTAAGGATATTATTTCCGGTTTTGTGTTCCTTGGTTCCTGATTGGTAGTTGGGAGGATTGAGTAATTGTTAGCACATTTTAAATACCAAACACTGTGTAAAAATCTTATGTCTGAAGAAGTCTCGCTATAAGTGAGATAAAATGCGCTTCACGTCAATAAAGTTGTTTTTGTGCTTATTCTGGCCATTGTTATTAGCGTTTGACATTCTATGAGTGCAGATTTGAATGAAGCTTTCTTGCCTATTTTCTTGAAAAGAAAAATGGAAACATTAAACAACTGTTAGAATTTTCAGGGACAAAAATTATAACACCTTGTACTAATAAGGTCTTTGGTACTTGCAAATGTTTGAACTGCAAGACGTGTAGGTTTATTTCTGAAGGTCCCTTCATAGACTTATCACATTGTAATAGAACTATAAAAGTGGTAGGTAGATTTGATTGTTCCTCTACTGGGGTTGTTTATGTTGCTTTATGTACATCATGCACAGCAATTTATGTTGGCATGACTACCAAATGTCTAGGTACTAGAATTAGGAAACATGTTTATGCTATTACGACACATGATAAGAATAATGCACTGTACAAGCATTCTGTAAAATGTTCCAATTTTAAGAAATGTATTTTGTCTGTTTTGGATGTGGAACACATGGATTTCAGGGGAGGTGATTTTAAGAATGAAGTTGAAAGGAAGGAAG
The DNA here is from genome assembly GCF_019279795.1 of Protopterus annectens. NCBI lineage: Eukaryota > Metazoa > Chordata > Ceratodontiformes > Protopteridae > Protopterus > Protopterus annectens. Next base: position 297,245,041 of record NC_056736.1, on the reverse strand, counting down.
TTGAGTGGCAGATTCGTTTGCTGCTCACCTTCCTCCTGGTTTAAATGAAGCTGTAAATATCAAATGTTTTTTAAAGTATAGAAAATCTGCCATTTATTCTGTTTGATGCATTAAGGGTTAACATTAGTGTTTTCCTATTGGTCAACTGTTTAATAAATTTGGTTTAAATATGGCTGCAGTATTATGTGGTTGTTTGTTTCTGATGAAGTCTTCAGACAAATAGTGGATTAATAAATTTAGTTTACGCTAAAAGAATTGTGTCCAGCACCTGTTTCCACCAGTGTACTTTTCTTGTATGGTTGCTCCTCTCTCGTTCCTGGTTGCTTCAGTTTTTCGTTGTTGTTGCTATTGTCTTTTTATTTTTTTTCTACTTTACGTCACAGACAAAGCATAGTAAAACTATTTTACAAGCAAAAATCTTCTTAACTTTAATGTCATGAATACATTTTTTTCAACCTGGCAACATGGCTTATGTCTTCATGGAATAAAAATATCACAAAATATAGTTTAGCATACACCAAAAGATAGCTCAGAAATAAACAACTATTTCCAATATTAGAATAAATATGCAAATCTGCAAATCAGAACAAATAAATGCAGTACAATAAAATGCAATATTGAAATAAATACTTCCCATTCCAAATATGAATTTAGTCATTTTATTGGCAAAATGCACAACTTTAAAATATCCTTAGCCTTTAGTAGTCTAAGTCTAAAATATATAGTTCTCACCTTTCAACATCTTTGGTCATTCCAGCACCAACTATTTCAAATGTCTTCTTCAACCTTCATGATTTTCTTGAAAATATTTTGCAATATCACTTGTATCTCTATCAGATTTGGTATATTTTATGTGCTCATGTTAGTAATTTTTTATTCTTTTTGTCAGGGCAATGTAGCCCTATCCGGTACATGGCCATGTTTTACTGCATATAACATCCCTACACTTTGACATGCTAAATATTTCTTCACTCTATTTTTTTTTTTTTGAAAACCAAGAATATCAGAGACACTAAACATTTTATAATATAGTTTAAACTTTCAGCAAAGAAAATATGTCCCTACTCCACACACCTGAACTTTGCTGACTCAAACCATTACTGAAAACATACCACTCCCAAATTCTTGCCACCTAAAATTAAATCTTGGTATGATAATTGAAAACTATATTCATTGTAGGGTAGTATTTCAAGATAAACCAGTTACCATTTATTAATTTCATTAACTGATCAACAAAATCAGTAAATATTGTAAAGAAAAGAAAAGTATTTCCTCACTTTGTCCATCTTTGTGGTGTTTACAGATAAAGTCGGATGAAACACATTTGATTAGTATCAGGCAAATCTGGAAGAGCTGAGCAGGAATTGTGGGAGAGTAATAGGTCAGTGCCATCTCCCCTATCCCATGGGGAGGGAGGTGGTCGTCCCATTGCCATGCTAACCCAACCAGAAGTTTTGGAGTGTTAAAGGCAGCATTATTAGTTGAGTGATGTCATGCTGCATATAAGCAAGCAGACTTGGCAAGTACTGCGATGTGCACATCTCAACCTCATGAGAGTGCTTATGGGCAATGCAACTGCTGTCAGAAGGGGTTAGCTTGAGAAAATCTTCTACTCAACTCATAGATGACTCTAACACTCAAATTTTGTATCGAAAGAGGAATTAATGGGCTTATAGGACAACTATCCCAGGCATGAAATGAACAGGCCACAGGACTCTTACCTTGGTGGGAATGAGTAAATCGTGCTGTTGTGTTGTAGTAAGAATAAATGGATTCTTCAGTTCCATCGGACATTTTCACAGACAGCTTTCCATCTCCCCTACTATTACCTGCCACCATTTATCGAAACATTTACTTAATTTCCCTTGAATAATCACCCAGTCTTTCTTCATTTACTGCTTTTTGCAAAAATTGCCATATCACAGCTTTCTCATAATTCATATTAACTAACCGTTTCATTATTTGTTGACTTTCCTCCTAAAACTCTTCAGATCTTGTAATACTCATCTTCATGCTACTAAATTCACTGAAAGGGTAGACGTTAATTACTTCACCTATGTTACTATACTGAATAATATCAACATTAAGAGTAGAAAACATTTTCCCAACAGAGTGCTAGAAAGCATGACTTATTCTCTTGCAAGACATTCAAATGCCAAGCAAACTAGGGGGGGTCTTGTACTACTTAAATTTAATAAATCTTCTCAAGTTTACTTATGCAAAAAAAGAAAGCATTCAACACTAGGATGGCGTTGATCAAGATTCTGCACTTTTCTGGCCCCAGTGGAGCATGAAGAAGAAAGCAAAACTCTTTAGAGCTTGAGGATGCCTATCCCTGATCTAAATAATTTATCTTTCACCCATGAGGTAAGAAAGTTCTAAACAAAACTCATAAACAAATAGTTCAGTAACAAATTCCAAATAAATCTGACATATTTCCCCTGGAAGTAAAAGGGAGGATCATTCTAAAATGTGCCATAGAAAAACACCATGTTTATAAAAATCAGTAACATACTTGCAGCATTGTCTAAAATATACATCAACTAAAAATTGTACATTTTGTCCTATTTTTCTTCAGCATTTCACACTAGAATTTTAAAGCTGTATTTCTTCATTTCTACCTGTACCTATGCATTTTGGGAACCTTCTTTACATCTACACTACAAAAAGATCTCTCTCTAATGTGAATGCAGACTGTTACCATAACCTGTTCTGATGCAGAATTAACATATTGATTCTTTATGTCTCACTTCCCTGCTCCGTCCTGCTCTGTTACTTTACCTCTCTCTAAATGAATTCTCCACATTTTCAGAACATGCAGTCAACACTAACAAGGCATTTCACAGTCAAAACTATGCACATATCCTTCTATAAAACCACAATTAAACCAATGGTAATGGAACCGAAGCCTAGCAAAACTGGTTGTTAGCAGCTGTGCAAAAATGTAACATGACCAACCAATAAACAAATTCCAAAAGAAGAAACACTTAGAATTGTAAATATATGACATTGCATGGAAAAATTAAAAATGCTCATACAGTGCACCCTTTGCCATTTGTACAGTAAATGTAAAATGTTTAGTTCCAATAGGAAAAAAGTACATTACAGAATCAAAGTAATATTTTTCATGTGGATTTTATATAGGACTAAATTACTCTGCCATATAACAGGTTTGCAAAAGGATAGATAAGGGAGGAATATGAGTAGTTTGCTGACAGTAAAACTAATCATGTCATACAAATAGCAGAAAGGTGCATTGCAGCTGATTGTGCTGTATGTTATCACTCTATAAAACATTGAAGAAGTATTGCCTGCTTCTGTTGTTAATGTTTTAGTACATCATAGTTTGGTACGTTACATATTGTGTGCTTTGTGTTTGGTTGCAGGAGTCAAGGAAGAGGCAAATGGTGAGTTTTATTTTTCTTTTTATTTCTCTTTGAAATTGTGTGGCATTTTAGTTAGCACATATATGGTTTTGAGTGTGAAGGCAGAGCTTCCCTCCACTACCCCAACTGCAAAACAAATTATTCCAAGGTGTACGATGATTTTTTAACTATTTGGCAGTAAAACTGCCTGCAATCTTAAATTATTTATTTTCAGTTAATCATGTGTCAAATCAAAATCCCAAGTGACAACAAGTCAAACTATCCAAGGGGGCCATACTATTTATATTTTGAAGTAACACCTTGTCTATACCATTTATGTAATGTATTCTACATAAAATTATTTGTTCTTGCCCCTCCTCTCCCCTCCTGGAAGTGACATATTGACAGACTTAGAACTACAAAACAGTTATTGTGGTTTAAATACACATGCACCTGCAGGGGGAATGGCTAGTGTACCCCTTCTTCTGTTCATTGAAAAAGCAGATTATTAACTGGTCACTCTTCTCCAAAATTAGATAAATACTAGTTATATAACATGCCACTTTACATTCCTTTAACAACTGACTGCAGATTGCAGCCCTGAATACTTTACAATGTGAAAACAGAACATAAGTAAAATAAAAAAAACATAGCATATTCTCTGCAGGTTTAAGGCACCCTAGAATGCCAAGAATATATGCAGTACTTATCTGAGTACAGCATATATATATATATATATATATATATATATATATATATATATATATTATATATTATATTTTATATATATATTATATATACATTTTATATATATATTATATATATATATATATATATATATATATATATATATATATATATATATACATACATATATATATATACATATATATATATATATATATATATACATAGTTGGAAGGGTGGCCTAATGGTTGAGGTGTTTCCCTAACAAACACAAGGTGAAGGGTTTGAGTCTCACAAGGGATAATTGGCTAGGCTTAAAGTAGCTCACAAGGGCAGTTAGCTTAGTACTAACCTATGAACCTATATATATCTGTGTGTGTCTCTCTCTCTCTCTCTCTATATATATATATATATATATATATATGCAAGTATACAGGCATGCATCAATTTATGTATGTTTCTAACTATGTAGGTATGCATGGACTGCTGTCAATCTTTAGACAACACCATCTTCTCTGACTTCATCAGAAAAACATTTGCTGATATAAGAAATAGTGGGCCTAATATGGTTTAAGGAACAATTAAATGAAGTAGTATAAGAGATTTCTGGGGACTGTACAATATGTAACCAATGCTGATTAAAACTGATATGTCAGTGGACAATCTAATGCAAAGCACGCATGTACACATATTTACTTTATTTCATTATGCATGAACACATATTCTCAAGAACATGCAAAATCATTTTCAATGGCATACATTGACACAGCATTGCAATATAAATACAACTGTTAAGAAATATTTGAGGTAAAGAAAGCATAATGCATTCCATTTAGGTTAGATACCATCACACCATTGTCTGTGTCCACATTTTTTACAGAAAGATGACAGATATTTGCCTGTCATTATTTCTTATTATGGAAATAACATCTATCATAATCCATTATACATTGCAAAAAAACACGCATGCTTCCTACATATGCATTCTGCCAGTATTTGAAATGTATAGTGCAAATAATGTACGTGTGTGTGTGTGTGTGTGTGTGTGTGTGTGTGTGTGTGTGTGTGTATGAACACAGTCATTCAATATATTCCCTCTGTCTACAAGATATGTAAGACACACACACACACACACACACACACACACACACACACACACACACACACACACACACATATACACACGCATGCACACACGCACACTGTTAAAGAGAATAGTTTGAAATAATTAACTATATTTACTGCCAATAAAATTAAATAATTTATTCAAGTAATTAATTCTTAACTACTGTTTTAGCAGAAAAATGCACTTAGAATATATATATATATATATATATATATATATATATATATATATATATATATATATATATACACACGTATATATAGATACATAGATATAGATGTATTTAGACAGAGATATAATGAGGAAAACAATACTGTTAATGAGATATTCATAATGTGAAATAATTTAGACAGCTATCAATACTTCAAATGTATCATCTTACATCTTCTAATGCTATTTTTTCCACTTGTAAGAGTTTAGCAAAGCAGTTTATTTTTACCTAAACTGGAATACTTGGGTAACCACTATGTACGCAAAATACTCAAGTATACTGGTTAAATACATGCAGTACCTGATTATATCCACCTAAGATACAGATAGAAAGATAGAAAGATAGACAGATAAATGGTAACAAGATAAGTTGATATCTAGCAGTCGAGATAGATAGAATGAAAGAGAGAAAAAAAGAAAAGAAAAAATCTTACTGTATTTACAACTCTTGATTAGAATGCCCACTACTTAAGAATAAAAATAACAAACTTACTGTTTCAGCGATAAGAAATCCTTTTCTTCTTTATAATATTCATCAGTCATATTCAGTGCTCTATTTCCTTGTGTTGGGTTTACTCTTTTAAAAATATGAGTTCAGAAAATATCACACCTACAAAAAAGAAATGTTCCATGCAACCACGACTTACCCACCTCTAGGTGTAACACTATTTTGTAAACAAATGCTAGAACATAGCTTTGTATGAAATTATGTTACTACCATAATAGAGCACTAATATATTTTTTTAATTTAGTTATTTATTTTGTTAACCAGGTAAGATCCATTATAAATGAGTATCTGTTTCAAGGTTGATCTGAAAGCTATAGTCTGGCTAAGTGAATTGCTTAGTGTCATATTTTATGCAAATGGAAAATAAAGACTTCAAAACTCAAGTCCACAAAATGAAGCTTGTTAGCATTTTACAGACTTAATCTACTCAACTATATCTTCAAGCTGGTGTTACACACATAGGCTGAATAAGTCTAACACTTAGCTCTTTCCTCCAATTGCCATTCCGTAAAATGTATGATATATGTGCTATCTACCATTCTGTCACATTGTTGTCATTTGCTTTATACCACATTTTTAGAGAGGCTGTTATACAGTGTCAAGAAAGAGTGAGTCACCTAAACACGTAACACAGGAGGGTGGGGGACAAAGAACTGCTATCACAATTTTTTAGGTTCAGAGGTAACTATTAGCCTACCTGCACTTTTAGGCCACTTTAAGCCTCAGATAGTTTCTTTTCAAACGTGAACATCAAACTCTCCACCTTGTGTTTTTAAGGTAAACCCTTAACCACTGTACCAACCTCTAAACCTGTTACCTTCTACTCAACGCATCATAAATCAATTGACATTTTTCTTTTTTAATACTTGAGGTTTTCCTTGCTGTGAAGTCAGCTAAGGTTAATGTGTTGTACTGGGGGAAAAATGGCATACTAACCCAAAAGTTCCATTTTGCTGTGGAGTTAGCTAAGGCTGGTATATTCAGATTGGGGAACCTTACATCTGCAATGATTCTAAGGTAGCCAGTCCTTATTAAAGGAAGCATATATTATTCACCTTCAAACTATTTCTTCAAGCAGTCTCCCTCTTGTATGGACAAGCTGCATAAAACTAATTTTACTTCTGGGTTTATCTTTGTACATTATGTATTTACAGCTGCTCATATTAATAATAATTACATTTGGGCACTAGCAGAGGTCAAAGAACTCTGGTAAATGCAGAAAATACATATTGTTCCTGGTTGTATCAGACATATTCTCAGTAGGTACACCATTCTTGAATAAGATGAGTAATTTCTCCTGTTTCCTTGTTGGAAAGTGAGAGGGATGCCTGAGGAATGGAGAAAAAGTGTTTTGGCACCGATTTATAAGAATAATGGTGATGTGCAGAGCTGTAGCAACTACAGAGGGATTAAATTGATCAGTCACAGCATGAAGTTATGGGAAAGAGTAGTGGAAGCTAGATTAAGAAGGGAGGTGATGATTAGTGATCAGCAGTATGGGTTCATGCCAGGAAAGAGCACTACAGATGCGATGTTTTCTCTGAGAGTGTTGATGGAGAAGTACAGAGAAGGTCAGAAGGAGATGCAGTGTGTCTTTGTGGACTTAGAGAAAGCATATGACAGGGTGCTTAGAGAGGAGTTGTGATATTGTATGAGGAAGTCAGGAGTGTCAGAGAAGTATGTAAGAGTGGTACAGAATATGTACAAGGGTAGTGTGACAGCGGTGAGGTCTGCAGTGGGAGTGACGGATGCATTTAAGGTAGAGGTGGGATTACATCAAGGATCAGCTCTGAGCTCTTTCTTATTTGCAATGGTGATGGACAGTTTGACAGATGAGATCAGACAGGAGTCCCCGTGGACTATGATGTTTGCAGATGATGTTGTGATCTGTAGTGAGAGTAGGGAACAGGTGAAGGAGACCCTGGAGAGATGGAGATATGTTCTAGAGAGAAGAGGAATGAAGGTCAGCAGAACTAAGACAGAATATATGTATGTGAATGAGAGGGAGGATAGAGGAATGGTGAGGATGCAGGGAGTAGAGGTGGCAAAGGTGGATGAGTTTAAATACTTGGGCTCAACAGTTCAGAGTAATGGTGAGTGCAGAAGAGAGGTGAAGAAGAGAGTACAGGCAGGATGGAGAGGGTGGAGAAGAGTGTCAGGAGTGATTTGTGACAGATGAGTACCAGTAAGAGTGAAAGGGAAGGTCTACAAGAGGGTAGTGAGACCAGCTATGTTATATGGGTTGGAGACAGTGGCATTGACAAAAAGGCAGGAGTCAGAGCTTGACGTGGCAGAGTTGAAGATGTTAAGATTTGCACTGGGTGTGATGAGGATGGACAGGATTAGGAATAAGAGGGTCAGCCCAGGTTGGAAGTTTGGAGACAAAGCCAGAGAGGCAAGATTACATTGGTTTGGACATGTGCTGAGGAGGGATGCAGAGTATATTGGGAAAAAGATGCTAAGGATGAAGTTGCCAGGCAACAGGAAAAGAGGAAGGCCTAAGATAAGGTTTATGGATGTGGTGAGAGAGGATATGCAGGTGGTTGGTGTGACAGAGCAAGATGCAGAGGACAGGAAGAAATGAAAACAGTTGATCAGCTGTGGTGACCCCTAAAAGGAACAGCTGAAAGAAGAAGAAGAAGATTACTCCTGTTTCCTTACATGGTTTCTGCAGGTCCTTTGCTAAAAGTAGTACTGCTGAGTGTTGAGTGCATACCTTCCAACCTTTTAGTGAAAGTAATATAGACAAAGCCAAAAATAATGAAGGGTAAAGTCTCAAAAATAGGGACAGATTTTAAATAGTAATCTTATAAACCTAGAAAGTTGTTAGTATAACAGGTTTTGTGAAAGCACCCATTTTCTAAAGGATATGAAGTCTAAAACTCAAATGCCTATCATAATTCCAAAGACATGTGTCTGGAGCATTTCTCCCCTGACCTCCACTGAAAATGGGTTTTGTCCCAGTCAGACTTTCCTGGTAAAGAAATGTTAAATAAATAAATTATTTAATGACTTCAGTCCTCAGCAATTTGCCAGAAAAATATATAGACCAAAAATATGAAGCAAAAATCTGGGCAGTTGTGATGTATAGTTAAGAGTGTTGAATGTTGAGACATCATACAGTATTATCAGATACATGTTGATGTTAGTCTAGTGACTACTTCCAAAGGTACACTCTTCCAAATTTTGACTGGTGCACTGATGCTAATGTGGACATTATTTGAAATTGCCAGTTATACCTCCCAACCACTACAGCCACTCTTTTAACACCTTTACTAACTGAGTTACATGGTAATGCTTCAGAGAGCCCAGAGATGGTTTTCACTACTAAGATATTCTCAGTGAATGTAGACTGTGCATTTTTGAGGAATACTTTCCAATAACAATGACCAGTAAACTCTGTGTTCAGCACACCTGATACCAGAGAAACCCATAACAGTACATTTGGTGGCTGTAGTAGAGCTGTGACACGTAATGAGATATTCCTTACCCAGTACCACCAAGAAGCCATTTTCCAAAATACTACATTGTGTGTAGGAAAATATTTGCAGGTGAACAGTACTTGTACTTTTACCATGCTGCAAATCTTCCAGAAAAGTGTAAATATAAATATGTTTTTCTTGCATTTTTACCTCCTGGTAAAAATTCCATGACTAAAACTGAATGACGATATAACCTTAAATTCCTCATAAATCTTGAATCTTTGTACTCCAGTCTCTGGTCATATCTTCAGTAATTATGACAGAGCATGACATCTTTGTCTTCAATGTAAGAATAAAATCAAAGTTATTCAAAAAATAAGTCATCCATGTTTGATTTTGCCATTAGTAACTATAATGCAACAAATGGCATTCTTTTGAAAACAGCATAAAAGAATGGTATCCTGACTGACTCAAATCAATTTGCTCAGGATATACTCACCTTGATCAAGGATATTATTTACTTCTACATTCATGAATACAACAACAACAACAACAACAATTATGGTAGAAAAATCAAAAGATATTGCGTAAGAAAAGATGTACTGCTAAGCTTTCAAAAGCTATCCTAGACATAAAAACAAGTGTAGGTTACATAAAGTTCATATTTATTTACTAATCAAATCTTTTAGATTCAAGTGTGAACTCTGTTTAATCTCATAGATTGAGAACAATAATAAGGTATTATTTAATTGTATCAGAAAACAGGAAGGAAAACAGTGCAAACGTAGCATGTTATCAAGAAAAAAGTGAAGTGAGCACAGAACTGCAGGACATTGTGAATGCACTGTACTTAACACAAAAATGCATGTAGGCTCCACAGTAAATAAAGGCACATGCCCTATGCCATAGTTTGCATAAACAATGGGAGCCATCTCTTACATAGTTAAACATGCAATAACTAGTGCCAAAATAAAATTAAAAACTTAGCTTTCATTCAACTAAACAACATAGCCAATGGTTCCTATACAGAAGCAAGTGAAACATAACCACACACTAGCTATGATGTTCAATAAAATGGTAGTATGTGGACAACTACCTAGTCTATGGCAACAAGCTACAGTGGTACAATTTCACAAAGGGAGAGTTACATGAGACCAGAACAGTTTTAGAGCCCTCAGCCCAACCAGTATGTTATGTAAAATCAGAGTAATAATAACGTTTACCCTAAATAACAAAGGAGATGTAGGATGGGATTCATAAATGCTAGCTCATCATCCTGAGCTTGTATGTGCAAAGAGGAGAAATGAACAGGGTGCATGCAATTTAGAAAGCACTGTAATACAATATAGCCAGCTTGAAAACAAGGGTAAGCAGAACTAAATGCTAATGATCAAATAATGAGCCATGCTATATGCTAATGAACTAAAATACATGGTGGAGCAATTCAGAAAAGTAAAAAACACATTCAGGCATGTCAAGCTCACTTTAGCTTTTAATTCAGCTATATTCTGGCATTCAGCTGCCAGAACACTTTGAAATATGTTAGGGGTGACTGCAGCTATTACAAACCTGTATCTGCAAGGGGTTGTCATAGAAGGTGCTGGTAATATTGATAATGTTGTCGGATGTTGCTCCTGAAGGTATAGAGTTTTTAGACCATGTGTAACTTACCATATGCTTCATAAATTAAAATAATGGTCAACTACAGGGTGATCAAGGACACCATACAGCAAATAAGGCCACCCGTGTCTAAAACCCCATGAGAACCATGGAGCACCCATACCTGTGGATATTAAGCTGAATGTGTAGCTTTCCCTATTTTAACTACAGTGTCCTTTCAGCAGTCTACAGGGGACACAGTGGAGGTTTCACAGGCTTCTGTATCAGGAATATTTCACCACTTCCTCAATTCAGTGCAGTAACATGAGGGAGTATATGTGGCTCCCGTATAATCAAGAAAAAACAGCAAGCATTATACAAAATGTCTTTGCTATAGCCCATTTCCCCCTGATGTACTGGGGGATATAGACTGCACCCACATTGAAACAAAAGCCCCACCTGATGACCTGAGAAGCAGGTACATGGACCACAAAGGATAGTACTCCATCAACTGCCAAGTAGTCAGTAATGCACTAGGTATCATCTACAATATGTGTGTATAGGCCACCCAGGCAGTTTTCATGACTCCCACATAACGCATACCTGTGACCTCCACTAAAAAGATGACTTCCAACAGGGGCATCTAGTGAGGGATACTGGATATACCTTAGAACCTTAGTTTATGACTCCTATGAGAAATCCACATAATCCCACTGAGCAAGGTTACAACACCCATGCACAAACTAGAAATAGCAGAGAGCTCATGTTTGAGCTGCTCAAGTTAATGTTTTCACTCTCTGGATACATCTGGCAGAGCCCTACAATATGACACTACCACCGCTGCTAAAATATTTGCTGTGTTTGCCATCTTACATAATATTATATTTAGAAAGCAATTACAGCAGGATGGCCCAGTACAGGGACCAATGTTCCCAGTACCAGAGGCTGCAGCAGCAGCTGATATAAATGAGCAGTTAGAGGAGGAGCCAGCAACAGGTGACAACCATGCCAAATGGAGGTGGGTACAATAAACTATGACACTGGCTAAAAGGCAATGAATTGCACCTACACTCACTACATAAATAACATAAGACCTCAGCAGATACAGACAGTAACATTGGTGCATACAAACAAGCTAGAGTATACGCACTCTGCACTGGCTGGCTTCTGTAAGCATCAGACGTAGGCATTCCAAGGCTAGGACACTCTCATCAGCTGTACCAAGGGTGTGTGATTAAGCTTTCTTGAGAAAATGCTGCAAAACCTAAACAAAGTAAGCAGACAGTAAAGAATGATTATGCTTGTACAGGTATATCACACCACAAAAACTGATATTGCAGTTGGAGCAGTGGTGCAGTGGTTCAGTGGTTAACATTGTCACCTCACAGCAAGAGGTCTCCAGTTTAATTCTCGGCTGCGATGCCTTCTGTGCGGAAGCTGCATGTCCTCCCTGCAATCACATGGGTTTCCTCCAGGTACTCTGGTTTCCTCCCACCTGCCAAAGACAAGCATCTGGAGTGTTTCTCCCCAGGCCTCTGCTGAAAATAGTCAAACTTTCCAGTTCAATAATAAATAAATAAAATAAATAAATACCCAGCAAATACAAAAAATAGTGCATTCAAACAAAACTGACAGTGCGTGTACATAAATTGCATGGTGACTCTGGTCATCAGACATAAGCTGCCTAAGTCAGACACCCTTCCAGAGGGCATTGTGCTCTCAGCATCATTTGGACAGGTGGGTGAACAAGATATCTTGTTTTACTATGACCACAAAACTTAAGCACACTGAAGATACTATTACAAATAATTAGCTATATAAAAGAAAAACAGAATTTTCCTACCCATTCACTGGATGGCCACTCTGTGCATCAGACATAAACAGTCAAAGTCTGACACCCTTCCAGTGAGCAAGGCATTGTCAGCATAATCTGCACAGATGGGTGATCAAGCTATCAATACACATCTGCTACTGCTACTACTGAACATAAGAAGTCATAGCACACATTCAAGACATTTAAGTATACACAGGAAAAATAGTCCTTGTCTACCCATGCCTTGGCCGGCCAATTTCAATTAACTTGTCAGACAGTAAATTATAGTTAATTAGATCAAAAGCTGTTGTGAAGTCAGTAAAGATGGCTCCTCTCGGGTTGCCTTTTCCCATATTGGATAGGATGTCATCTTTGAGGGATCAGTGAGCTGTTATGATGCTGCATCCAGACCAGAATCCATGTTGATTCTTGGATACAAGATGGTATTGTGCAAAGGGCAAGGCACAGTCATCATCATCCACACAATGTGTCAAAAGCTTCTACATTGCATAGTTTTCATCATCTGCACAGTGTGGAGGATGTTATAGGATGACAAACCTTTCACAGGGAAAGTGCATGAGTATGAGAGCTGAGGTAATACCAAGTATGTACACTTAAAACCAGTATGTTGAGATATGAGGTTTGTGTCCAGTGTCAGAAAGTCCATGGAGAAGTGTGTATGTGTGAGGAGACATGAGCAGCACAGGGTACAATGCATGCATCTACAAGAACAAAGGCACAGCATGTGAAACAGCACTATGCCCTGGACAGGTCTGAGCCATATATGGAAGTGGATGAAGTTCATTGTCAACTGCCGCACTAATGACAACTGCATCTGCAACCAGTTGCACTGCTTGTTCCATGACCCCAGCTGGAAGTCTGACTGCTACCCAAATGTGAATGGTATTTGCTGGAAGAACTTTCATCCTGACAGTGTCCAAGGTCACATCCATATGTATAACCTCACCTGAGTGCAGACACATCAACCACTGATGTAGCACTGGAAGTGTTACCAGTGCAAAAGCATGATCTGGTATGTCCATGGCCATGTTGGCTGACATCTGATGATGTACCAATAGACAGGCCTTGTGGATATTGTCCCTGCCCCAATAGATGATCTAGACACTGCATATTCCAGTGTGTCATTCATCCTGTCCAAGAAGTCACACACATGGTTTATGCAGTCCTGTACATCAAAATGCACAGCATGTAGTAATCTCATGACCTCTTCATATACCCTGCTGTAACTTGCCTTTTCCTACACATTGCCCTACATATGCATTGGGTTGTAGCTACTGACACACCAACCTCAGGAGGCGGGTTGTAAGTATACATTTTCTGAGCAGCTCTACTGATATCCTTGTCTGGTACCTCCTGCTCATATGGCTAGAGGGAGATTCTATAATTTCCACACCTGGGGCAACCAAACTATTCTAATCAACTTTGTCTCTATCAACCTGTCCAGTCTCAGATGGTTCATTGTCATGGGTATGAGCAGGCATACTGACTGTGTTATACTGTGTGGAGGGGATGTGTGGACCACACATCCCCACCATGTCTGACATACACCTGCATACCCAGACTGTGCCTGTTCATTCCCACTATCATAGGATCATAGGTTCATAGGTAAATACTCGGCTAGCTGCCCTGGCAAGCTATGTTAAGAACTAGCCAGTTTAATTTTTTGTGCTTGAAATAACCTATTCCATTTGGTTATAGATTGGCCTTATCCATTGCATTGTTGATAATTATATATTACCCTAAATGAGAGTAACTGGGATCATTCCATGGATAACTTGAGGGGACACATGCATGGAATAAAGCATTTAGGAGAAGAATCTGTCCATTACTAATCCATAGATCTAAGTTGCTTTTGAAAACGGACAGAGATGAACTTTGTTTTATGTGGATGGGGAGTTTGGGCCATAGCAGAGATATCATCTGTGAAATATATCTGTCCCTCCAAACCATTCTATTGATGCTACAGAAGAGGCTTAGATCCCTAGACCAAGTATTTCTGATGCCACTTGACTTGCTGATGTGCAGTAAATCCATCATGATCATCATCATCAGGGATAAGAATTCCCTAACATCAGATGGAGGAAGGCCCACAGAGCTGTTGCCAGACAATGCTTCACCTGTAAACAGACTAGAAAAAAAAAGCAATAAAAATATTCATAAGGCTTTTGGTGAAATATGTCAACCACACATGCAAGTGCTATGACTTCAGAGACTACTAAAGATAACTAATACATGTTAGCCCATACCACAAACAGACAGTCACTGTATCTCAATGACAGAGTCACCTAGAAGCAATAGGTGAGATAGGTAGTGTAAGTATACAGGTGACTATCATTTGCAAAAGTAGACATAAAACTATATGAATGACATACCTGGGGCATCACTAATGGAAATCCTCTAGGGTTGCTCTATCTCTGCCCATCACCACCACAATGTGAAAATCGGATGAGCTGCTTGAATCCCTGTTTGAAAAAAAAGAACTTGTCTGCCTCGATAAGTAGCAGTTCGGTAGATACTCCACAACCAGTAGCCCTCTGTACCTGTGCCACACCCTCTGCTTTGAGCTTGGCCTTGTGAATCATGTCATGGCCCTTATGTCACACTATTCCTTATATATAACCCTAGCCACCAACAGCGCTGGCATCCTCACCTACCTGCTGCTAGACACGGTTACAGAAGGGCTTGTCAGAGGCATATGTATGAAGGACCATCCACCATTAAGACAGAGGCACTGTAGTAAAATATCATTCTGAGACTCTGAGAAATGAGCCTTCCATGAGGAGTGACCCTCACTAACTTTACAAGCCATATCCCCATTCTGTTGGAATGAAAAATGGATATCACAGCACAAGCAGTCACACAAGGTAGTAAAGACAATTTACGAGTATGAAACTAAAGATATCAATACAACAGGATGTAAACAACATAGACAAGCATAACTGAAACATACCTGTAGCCCTAAAAAATACTAACAACAGTCTAAACAGCAAAATAAGTTGCCCGGTATGACACAACAGAATCTATAATCTGCAGGAATAAAAACAGACCTTTAATGGCCTGATGCATTCTCCCTCAAACCAAAAAAAATACATAAGACAAAAAGAAATAACAGATAGTGAAATGTCTACACAGTTATTCAGTTCCCCATCATTGCACTGGCAATATCAACAGGTGTACCTCTCCAGAAAATTAATAATACTTCACAGAAATGTTAGGAGTAAGTCCACCCAGCAGAAAATGTTGGTACCCTTACCTTCCTTTTCATCCTCATATCTGTAATATCCCTCCAGAATCACAGTTGTACTATGTAACACAAAAATAACAAGTCTGACAGCATAAGTGTAGTACAGATTAATCGCCCATTGCAGAAGCAGCACTACTAGAACTTGTACTTGACTTTTTCTTAAGTGTCATATGGAGCAACATTTTCATGATGTTAATGTTTGATTGCAGTGCCATTAAGATTGTGTTCAAATACTATGGAAGTGCTCTTTACCTCAAGTTTTTATAACATCCATTCATTTTAATAGTGAAACCCCCAAACATTACTGATCCATACATTATTTTATCTGTCATCTTCATACACTGCATGACATCTGGCATTGCACATCACTGCCAGTCATCCTTAGAGAATGATAGTTCCAGTCCTTTTGCAAAAACTACAAAATATATTTGCACATGTGCAAAGACAGACAGTTGTTCAAACAAGAGGACAGTTGGTAAACTCCACTTAGCATATTCAATAGTGAAGCCAAAGATATTCTAGCTGTAGTTTTGTGCATCAGATGTGTGAACATGTTTCATTTGTACATTATAATGCACCCTACAGCTAAATAAATACCTTCTTTCAAAATTAAACTACACTGCTTGGCTCATTGCCCACATTGTGTGAGTATGTGTCACATTACTGCAGTATTACTTTTCCAAAATGTGTTGTGCCAGTCTTACTCAGCCAGCCTAACATCAGTTCACATAGCTACTTCCAGAAAGCCGGGATATACATATATATGCATCAAACAGTTCTGAAAAAATGTATATCACACTCCTTCAGTTACATATCTGAATAATGGTCATACTAATATATGAACCTATATGAACCTATATGAACCTATGTAAATATGTCTGGAATATGCTTGGTTTCACATCTTCTAATGTGCAGTCTGCATGGCCCTATCCTGTATACTTGGGCTTCCATA
Organism: Protopterus annectens; assembly: GCF_019279795.1. Taxonomy (NCBI): domain Eukaryota; kingdom Metazoa; phylum Chordata; order Ceratodontiformes; family Protopteridae; genus Protopterus; species Protopterus annectens. The sequence continues at coordinate 297,228,094 of NC_056736.1, read as the reverse complement.
AAATAATAAAAATGTGAGTTCAAACACAAGAACATTGCACACGTCTAAAACAAGGGGTGTTTTAAACTACAGCTGACATTTTTATGGTTATTCTTTGTGTGATTGTTGCCATGGAGCAGCATCAGTGGTCAGTGATTCCAGTATACAAATAGTTTGTGCACTGTCAGGTAGTCAGGGGTACAAAGCATGCAGCCGACGCCATTACGTTAGTTTTTTTTTGCCCCAGATGTCAGGTGCCCCCCTTAATGGGAAGCAATTAAATATATATATATATATATATATATATATATATATATATATATATATATATATATATACATACAAGGTTATACCTCAAACAAAAAAGCAAATACACCAAAAAGCTTTTAAGTATAATAGAGGAGAATAGAGGTATAGCCAAAAGAAGTCAGGGGGCTGGAGGGAGGGTAACCAGGACTGCAACAGTGAATACACTCAAACATCTACATTTATGGTAAGTGTACACAACTGTACTATGTTCTTTGTGTTTCACTGTTGCAGTCATCACATTTGGGTAGATTCCCAAAGCTAAGGATGGGTGGAGGAATTTAAATAGCATTAGGAGCAGCTATAAGGCCCTGCAAGACGGCAGTGGCAAAGCCAGCTCTGGATTTAGAGAAAATTGGCAAATGGTAATGCTTGGTGAAAGTATGTACAGAACTCCAGGTAGCAGCTTCTAGGATGTCTCTGGTAGGGACACCTCTGAGAAAGGCTGTAGAAGTAGATGCAGCCCTGGTTGAATGGGGTCTAATCCCCTGTGGGACAGGTTTTCCATGGTGCTTATAGCAGAAATGAATGCAATGGCCTATCCATTTGGAAATGGTTTGCTTTGAAATAGCCTTCCCCTCTACCCCTGCAGCAAATTCCACCAGCAGTTGTTCAGATTTCCTTTGAGGTTTAGTTCTGTCCAAGTAAAATCTATGTTGTCTGTGCACATCTAAGGGGTGCAGTATCCGTTCCCCTTTGTTCTGTAGATTAGAAAAGAAGGTTTGCAAATGAATGGACTGATTAAGAGCCACACTGGATACTACCTTGGGCATGAAAGAGGGATTGGTCCTGAGGGACACCCTGCCCGCATGAAAGATGTTAAAAGGCTTCACTGCCATAAGGGCCTGTAATTCATATACCCTTCTTGCTGAAGTGATTGCTAAAAGGAAAGCTGTTTTCCAAGAAAGGAATTTTAACTCTGCAGTTGCAGCTGGCTCAGAAAGGAGGAAGAGTGAGTTTTTCCAATACAAAATTAAGGTCCCAGGCTGGAGTTGGGGCTCTCCTGGGTGGTCTTAAGATTTTGGCCCCTCTGAGGAACTGCTTGAGCAGTGGGTGAGAAAAGAGGGGTGGTTCTGTGTTGCAATGAGCTGAAATGGCTGAGGCGTGAATTTTGATGGAGGAAAAGGAAAGGCCCTTGTGAAGCATCTCAGTTAAGTATTGAAGAATCTGAGGTAAATTGGGCGCTGCTGTGGCCATCCCTTGAGTTTGGTTCCAGGCACAGAATCTCTTCCATTTTTCAGCATAAGATTTTCTAGTACTAGGCCTCCTTGCCTCCAAAATGACATTCAACACTTGTTTACTGAGGGATGGTAATGGAGAGATTTGGTAATTAGCCAGGCTGCCAGGTTCAGGGTTTGAAGCTGGGGGTGCCAAATCTGGCTCTCCTGCTAAGACAACAGGGTAGGGGTCTGAGGTAGATGCCATGGGGCTAGCTATGACACAGTGTGCAAGAGGGGGTACCAATGTTGGCGTGACCAGTCTGGTGCAATCAGTATCATCCTTGGTTTGTCTTATTTGATCTTTAGTAGTACTTTGGAGAGAAGAGGCAGAGGAGGAAAGGCACAAACTGATAAATTTTTCCAGCTGAAGGACAGAGCATCCACTTTCAAAGCTTGTTTGTGGGGAGTCCTCGTGCAGAATTTGCCCAATTGGTAGTTCTGGAGGGAGGCAAACAGATCTATATCTGGGATCCTCCATTTGTTGATCAACATGTTGAAAATCTTTGGTTCCAGTTTCCACTCATGTGGGTCCATGAGATTTCTGCTTAGTTCGTCTGCCAGTGTATTTATTTTTCCTGGCAGAAATTGAGCTTGTAGATGCACTTGGTAGCTCAAGGCTGTGTTCCACAGAGCCATGGCTAGTCTGCAGAGGGGATAAGAATGGGTACCCCCCTGCTTGTTTATGTACCACGTAACAGTGGTGTTGTCCATCTTTACCATTAATTGTCCTGGAAGAATGTGGTCCTTGAAGGCTGTCAGAGCATTCTGTACAGCTAACATTTCTTTTTGATTGATATGCAGGTGCATTTGACTTGGGTTCCATTTGCCCTGAATGCACTTCCCTGCCAGGTGAGCCCCCTGTGCATAGTCTGATGCGTCTGTTGTTAGGGTTTGGGCAGCAGGGGGTAGAGTGAATGGTAGTCCCTTGTTTTGGTGGCAGGCCTCTGCCCACCAAAGGAATTCCAACCATAGACAAGGTATGATAGGAATCATTGCTTCTAGATCCTGAGAATGTTGACACCATGGGCTTTTTAGATACCATTGTAGTTTCCTCATATGCAGTCTTGCATATGGAATTAGTAGAATGCATGAGGCCATGAACCCCAAAGCTTGCAGTATTTCTCTTGCAGATAGCAGGGTTTTTGTGGCCACTAGTTTGAGGTAAGTTGTCAAATGAATTGTTTCTCTGGCGTGAGGAAAGCCATCTGGGAAGTTGTGTTCAAGCTTGCTCCCAGGAATATAATTTGTTGACAGGGTAACAGATGTGATTTATTTTCATTTATGGTGTACCCCAGAAGAGTTAACACCTTTTGTACAAATGCCAGATGATTCAGACATTTGTCCTGGCTTTCTGCCTGAATTAGACAATCGTCCAAGTATGGGTATATATGAATATTTCTTTGCCTGCAAAATGCAATGACTGGAGCTAGACACTTTGTGAATACCCTGGGCGCAGTAGATAAGCCAAAGGGCAGTGCAGAAAACTGATAGTGCATGCATCCTGCTTTGACGCATAGGTATTTTCTGCAAGATTCCCTAATTGGGATGTGCAGGTAGACTTCATTTAAATCCAATGTTGCCAGCCAGACATATTTGCCTATCATGGGAAGCAACTGGTGAAGAGTTAGCATCTTGAATTTTGGAATCACCAAAAAGGTGTTTAGGATAGACAGGTCCAGGATAGGATGCCATGAGTTGTCTTTTCTGGGTACCAGGAAAAGTTTTGAGTAGAAACCTTGTCCCTTTTCCTCTTCTGGTACAATCTGAATAGCCTTTAATCTTAAGAGAGAGAGTATTTGCTTTTGATCCTCTGCCCAAAGATTTGGGAGTAGATCTGGCTAACGGTTTGGGGTTGGTAATGTGTGGAAGTGAAATCTGTATCCCTGGGAAACTATGTTTAAAACCCATTTATCCTGGGTAATGACTTCCCAGTTTTTTGCTTGCAGAGCAATCTTTCCCCCTAAAGCAGCACTCAGTTGAGAAGTGCTTGGAAGATTTAAAGTTGTCATTGAGACAGCTTACCATGGGGGAAGACTTACTACTCCCTGATTTGGAAGTGGGAGCCCCCCACTGCTTAGTCCTGTGCGTACACTGGGACTGAAGCCTGGTTGTTCTGCTGGTTCTGGGTTTGAACTGAGATGGCCTGGAAGAGCCAGGAAAGGACCAGTTTTTTGAGGGCCAATGCCTACTAAATTTAGGAGGCTGCACTTGTAAGAAATCTTTAACAGTTTGCATAGATTTAGCTTTTTCCTCCATCTTTTTAAGAACTTCTTCTGCTTTGACACCAGACAAGTGGTCCTGATTTAAGGGAGCATCCAGCAATTTAGTTTTAACATGATCTGGCAAAGATTGCTCCTTAAGCCAAGCATGCCTTCTAATTACAGACGCGGTGACAGCAGCCCTGCAAGATGCCACTAGTGAATCAAAACCACATTGCAAAGTATGTTTTCCAATGTGTTCAGCAGAATGCATTGAATCCTGTAAATCCTTATTTTCAACACAATCAGGAATCAACATCTTCTGTTTAAGCAATCCAATAATATGCTGTTGATACTTTAACATATGAAACTGGCAATTTAAGGCCCTGATGGCCAAAGTTGCAGAGGTGTATACCTTCTTACCCCATCTATCCAGGGCCCTGGAATATCTATCAGAGAGGGTAGGATTTTTGGCAGTAGTAGCTTTAATGCCCTTGGGTCCCTGTGAAATGGTCTCAGGATCCGCAGTAGGATTTTTAAAAAGGAACTTGTGAGAATCAGGAACCCTGTAATATCTATCAGGTTTTTGGGAGCAGGAGGTAAAGAGTCAGGGGCCAAGCTAGATTCCAAAAAGGCATTGTCAACAATGTCCAGCACAGGAGGGATAGCTAAAGGCCTCTGTTGGGGCAGGAGTATGACGTCTCTAAGCCTCTTTTTAGAATCAGAGTAATCTTTGCTTTCCCAGTGAAAATGCTCCCTGAGAGTATGCAAGATTTCACCAAAAGAAAAATCCTCTGGGGGAGAAGCAGAGGGAATATAGTCCTCTGCATCAGAATCCTCATAGGTAGATAAGGGTAAATCCTGGTCATCAGAGGAGACAGAAGTTTCAGAATCCTGGTCAGAAGTATCATAAGCAAATTCAGCCCTAGGTCTCTTAGAGGGGGAAGGTTGATTTCCCCTGATTAAAGTAATAAGTTCTTCAGCCATTCTTATCATTTGTTTTTTAGGCATAGAGGCCTGACCATGCGGTCTGGGCATCGGTTTCCTAAGCATGGTTTAAGTTTTAGGCTTAGAGGAAGAAGATGGCATTGGTTTAATATGTAAATCAGTAGGCCTGAATACACCCTCAGAAGCCAGTGCCTGCACACCAAGTTAGAGACATCCACAGCTTCCACAGTTGAAGCATCTCACGGCATACTGGACTCTGAATGGGTCTCAGTAGAGGCCTGTAAATCTGAAGTAGTGGGTATCAGGGGCTGCAAAAGCACCTCACTGAGTACCGGCGAACTGGTGACTAGCTTAGGAGAAGCATCGTCGGCAGCTTTGGACCTCGGTGGCCTGTCTCTGTCTTTATCTTTGCGGTTTTTTGGAATGTCGGTAGTCGGGTAGCTTACCGAAGACATATCTGGATAATTGAACTGAGTACCAAAATATTTAGAAGCGAAAATGTACCAACGATGAATAGTTCATAGATTAAATAAGGCACAAAACCGACAGCGAGGTACGTCGTGGTTAGGGCCTAGGCAAGGAATACAGTACGATCGAAAATCTTTATCAGGTATTTGTTTTCTACAAGAAATACAATTATTAACTTTTACTGACATCACTTTAGAGCAAGAAAAAGTTTCCCCACTGGGGTGCTTAGCTTTAGTTGAAGACTTGGGTTCTGAAACTCGAAAATGAAAATTTCAGGAGTCGGCCGACCGGCACTTGCAAATTGCTTCTGCTTCGGGCACCGCATGGCAAGAAAGACTGATGTAATGGCATCAGCTGCATGCTTTATACCCCTGACTACCTGACATTCGTAAGATGAGACAGCAACCGACGCAGGATCCAAGAATTTGATAATCAGGCTGACTGAGGGATACTGCAAGCAGATAACCCAAATGTGATGACTGCAACAGTGAAACATGAAGAACATCCTGTTATTCTATCAACTTTCTAAGTTTGTAAGAGCAATATTTAAAAATTGCCCCTATTTTTGGGCCTTTGTCCCACTTTTGTTCATGCCTTTGTCCAGATTTCTTGCTCTAAGAGGTTGAGAGGTATGTGTAGGTTATGTTATGTACATATATTCCCAGTCATGTACATTTGCACTCTTCATCTTACACACTTGTAGTGTCAATTCCCCTGTAATATTACTAGTTACTAAACAGAGTTCAGAAGTTCATTCATGTCTTATTTTGTCATGAGTTCAATTCCAATGTGGTATACATAATCAAAAGGGCCTGAGTCGCAAAACAAATTACACCCTATCCATAACTCTCCACCTCACCTATATGGGTGTATTACACTCCTGATTTGGTCAAATTGGTTATATAACATTAATAAATATTCCTGCACTAATGCACTCACCCAGCGATTCCTTGACTTTATCAGTTCTAACACACTAGACCAGCTCACACAAGGGGAGATAACATTCTGGACTTGGTTCTCACCAACATGAATGACTGCTGCAACACTCCCATAGTAAGTTCTTCACTAGTGAGATCAGATCATCTGTCTGTCTCAGTCAAAGTTTCTACCCCCCCGACCCCCCCAAGCTGTAACACGGCTAAATAAATTCTCAAAAGCTGACTATAACCTCCTAAGGGAGGGAATCAATAGCTTCACACCACCGCCCCCCCCCACCCCCAGAGGATGCAGACAACTATGCTGAACAGTACGCCAATGCAGTATACAAGCACCTGTACAACTGCATGGACTCAGCCATACCCAAGGGACCTAAAACCTGCTCCTCAAGGAAACACAAACCTGTCTGGTGGACATAGGATCATAGGATCATAGGAGGTTACTAGACTATTGGCCCTGAGGCCCTTATAAGCCCAGCCAAGAGTTTAACCCATGTTTAGACAAGTCAGCACCCGGTGCCCCTGTCCAGCAGGGACAGAGGTGGAATCCTGGGAGTGTATTTTCTGTTTCCCATCCAATTATCCAGGTTGCACTTAAAAAGGGATAATGAGGTACTCTGCTTGACATGGAAAAGGAGTCTATTCCTCAGATTGGGGAGTCTCCGGGACACAAATCTGTCCCTCCAACAAGTCCTATTGATATCACAGACTATGTTGAGGTCACGAATATGGGTTGCTTGAGTGGAGCTTGACTTGTGAATATGCAGCGTCAAGGCAGAGTCTGAGATTGCTTTGTATGCCAGATAGAGGTTACCTCTGAGGAGTCTGTATGAAACTGAGTAGAGGGACAGGGCTTTTAGCCTGTCTGTGTAGGGTAGGTGTTTGAGGCTCTGGATTCTCCTCATGAGGAACATCTGTGGTCTGACCAGCTATTGCATGTGCTTTGCGAGGTACATGCTGAAGGGGGAGCTGTACTCAATAATTCACCTTATAAAAGAAGAATACAGGGATCTTATGACCTCTTTGTCCCTGGATGAGATACCCTTACTTATGAGGTGGGCCATGTAGAAAGCTTTCCATACAATGGAAGCAACATAGTGGCCCAAATTCAGGTTGCTATTAACCTGGGTTCCCAAATCCCTCACTACTGATTGTGTACTTAGGATGTTGTTATTAATGTGATAATATGTGAGAACATCACTCTCCCCAAAGGGGATGATGATGCATTCTTTGGCATTCAGCTTGAGGCCATGTTTCTGGCACCAGTCATTTGTTTGGGTAAGACCCTCTTGGAAAACTTCCACATCACTTGCGGAATTGATGACTGTGTCCAGCTTCCAGTCATCTGCAAACCTGGTCAGCCATAGCCCACTGGTTTTAGCCTGCACCTCAGAGAAGTATATCCCAAATAACAGAAGCCCCATGACCGATCCCTTAGGTACACCACTTGTTATGAGTCTACTACTTGAGGTAGCTTCCCCTCTTTTGATTATGTGGGTTCTATCAGTAAGCCAGTTTTCTACCCATCTGGTAACATATGGATCGATGCCTAGTTGAGAGAGTTTATCTATTATGTCCGAGTGGGGAATAGTGTCGAAGGCTTTGGCCAGGTCAAGGTAGATGGTGTGCACCATCTTCTCCTCATCCCTGACTTTGGTGTCTGTCTCAAAAAAGTCAACCAGATTTAACAGGCATGACCTCCCCTTGACAAAGCCAAACTGTGTGCAGTTGAGTGTTTGGAGGTTGCCAATTTCCCTGCTAATGAGGTCCATGATAATCCATTCCATGGCTTTGCAGATCAGGCTAGTTAGGCTGATGGGTCTATAATTTCCTGGATCGGTGGACACTCCAGCTTTGTATAAAGGAATGATAGTGGCTATCCTCCATTCAGCTGGGACAAAGCCGGTACTCAGACTTTGGTTGAATAGGGTGCCTAATGGTGCTGCAAGTTCATGCCTGAATTCATGCAGGATGTAGCCTGGGATGTTATCAGGTCCCATGGAAGTTGTATTTTTTACCTTTGAGAGGGAAATGATGACCTGTTCCCTAGAGATAAGGGGTGGTGGGCAGGTACTGGGGATGTCCTGATTTACTGATGGGGGGGGCAGAGGGGAGAAGTTTTCACTTATTCTGTCAGCCAGTAGATTGGCAGTATCTACAGCATTCATGTATGTGGTGTCCTTGACCACCAGTTCTGAACATATTTGGGTGCTTCCGTTGAGATTGCGGACATATGTGAATAAGGCCTTATGATTGTCTCTAGTAGATGTGGACAATTTGGACTCAAAGTTGGCTTTAGAGGATTTCACTAGTAATGTTATGTGCTTGTTCAGTCTAATGAGAGATTGCTTCCAACTGGGCACCTGCTCCTTCTTGGTCCTGGACAGCAATTTTTTCCTTTTGTTATATAGCTTATTTATTGCAGATGTCCACCAGACAGGTTTACTCTTCCTTGCAGAGGATGATTTTGTCCTGTCAGGTATTTATGATTCCATGCATCTTTATAAATGCTCATAAAGTACTTTGATGTATGTTTGAACATTGGTGCCAGTTCCTGCAGTGGGGGAGGGGGTTGTGAAGCTGTTTATACCATCCCTCAGGAGGTTGTAATCAGATATGGACAAGTTTTATTGTTTGACCCTAGCTATAGGGGGGTCAGGGGAGATGGTGACTTTGAAAGTGACTGCTTTATGGTCGGATCTTACCATGGAGGATGATACGTAGGGGTGCTGCAGTGATTACTCATGTTGGTTAATACCAAATCCAAGATATTATCACAGCTTGTGGGAGTATCAACTAGATGTTCTAAGACATTTGCATTGATAAAATCGAGGAATCTCTGAGCACTTATGTGCTGGCATGAGTAGTTTTTCCAATCTATGGTTTGGTAATTAAAGTCACTCAGGATCAGGGTAAAGGGTTGAATCTTGATAGATTTGAAGAGGTCCAGATAGGTGGAGTGGGCATCTTGAGTCAATATTGGGGGCCCGTACCTAACTATAATTTGAATAGGGGTCTTGTCAATGGTTAACTGCACCTGGAGTGTCTCCTGTACATCATACTTTTTGACTAGCCTGGAGGTGTGTGTGTCTTTAATATATATTGAAACTCCACTTCCTTTGGCTTTGCTGCCCACATTTTGGGGTCTGAAGTTATAACAGAATGAGTAACCAGGTAAGGCTGGGATGCTCTCCGCAGCTTTGAACCAGGTTTCTGTGAGTGCATATATGTCAGCATCTTCCAGGGTTAAGAATGCTTGCAATGAGTGCAGTTTCATGTTTAGAGCCCTAGCGTTTAGTAGCATGAACTTTAATTTGTGTTTTTTTGAGATTTTTATGTTGGTAGTATTGACCTCATGACTTTTCCTAAAAAGAGCACTACGGGGGAGGCAAGAGTCTTTGCCAGAAGCCTGAAGTCCAAGTGAGACAGATGCAGTCCATCTCTAGCAAAGCATTGTGGTCTGTCGATCATATCTTCCCAGGCTATCAGGCATGCGATCCCCCTGGAATGACACCAGAAGCTAAGCCAATTGTTAAAGTCAATCATATCAACAGGCTTCACAACTTATTCTTCTTCGTCTTCTTTTGGCTTTTTCCCAGTTAGGGGTCACCACAGCGAATCATCTGTCCACTCATGATTGGCAGTGGAGTTTTTATGGTGTCGAGTTGCCAGCCCGGTGCCCAACCTTCCACAGAAGGCACACACACACACACACACACACACACACACACACACACACACACACTCACACCTAGTGCCAATTTAGTGTCCAATCCACCTACTGCATATCTTTGTGATGTGGGAGGAAACCGGAGCACCCGGAGGAAACCCACGCGACCACAGGGAGGACATGCAGACTCCGCACAGAAGGCACCCCAGCCGAGAATCGAACCAGGGAACCTCTTGCTGTGAGGTGGCAACACTAACTGCTGCACCACAGTGGTTGCCCATCAACAGGCTTCACAACAAAAGGAAGAAATTGTTGTCCAAGGGTAAAAAGGCACAAATTCCCAATTGGAAAAACTCCATCCTTAGCCTCAACAAGCAAATTAGATAATTAGTGAAAACCTCCAAAGCCAATTATGAATTAAAACTAGCCTCCAAAACAAAGGAAAACCACAAAGCCTTCTTCACTTATGTCAAGATCCTCCATGGCAAAGCCCGGGTTTGTTCCCAATTAGTCTTTTACGGTACTACTTACACTGATCCTGTTGATTTAGGCAAACTGCAAGCAGATAGATTCAGTGCAAACTTCGCCCCCATGTCCCCCCAAAAGCCCATTTGACATCTCTGATACTTGTCCTGCACCTCACATCTCCATAGATCAAGTGTTAAAGGCCCTATCCGAGGCAAAGAACACAGCTTCCATTGGACCTGATAGTATCCCAGGCTGTATTCTCCACCATTTCCAGCAAGTACTGACTTTGCCATTGAGCACCCTATTCAACCACAGCCTAGGTACAGACTTCATTCCAGCAGAGTGGAGGACTGCCATTGTCATCCCCTTGCACAACGTTGGTTCATGGGTTAATAGGTGTTTACTAAGCTAACAACCACAATTGCCTTTTTAAACCTAGCCATGCATCCCAAATCTCAGACAAGTTCTGATACCCTTGATAAGTGTAAGCATGGGGCTGGGAGATGAACTATTTACAGGTTACCTGTCTGCATCAAAGATATAGGTGCCAAACCAGGGATGAATTTCTGGTTTCCCATCCAAATGTCCAAGTCGCAGTAGAATTGGATTAGGGAGGAACTCAGCTTAACATGGATGGGGAGCCTGTTCCATAGATGGGGTAGTCTCTGAGATACATACCTATCTCTCCAACAGGTCCTATTTATATCACAGGCAAGGTTTAGGTCTTTAGAACACGTAATTCTGGTACAGTTTGTTTTGTGGATATGCAGGAGGTCCATCAGAGTGGGGTCTGACAATGCCCTGTAAGCCAGGCATAGATCTCTCCTCAAAAGCTTGTTGGTGACAGCATACAGGGATAGAGTCTTGAGGCAGTCTGCATAGGACATATTACTTATGCCCCGTATTCTTTTAGTGAGGAACCTCTGTGAATGTTCCAGTTGTTGGATATGCCTGGTTAGGTACATACCAAAGGGGGCATTGTACTTAATGATGGGTCTTATGAATGCCGAATACAGTGGAACAATGACTTCCATGGACTTACATGCCATACCTTTGTTTTTAAGTTGCATAACATAGAATGATTTTCTCAACACTGTAGATTACTATCTATGTGTGTCCCTAAGTCCCTGACTACTGGGTCAACTCTAAGGGGTGTGCTGTCAATATGGTAATTTACCAGAGATGGATGACTTCCCAAAGGAAACTATTTTGCATTTCTTGGCATTTAGTTTTAGTCCATGATTCTGACACCAGTTGTTTGTCTCTGTTAGCTCCTCCTGGAGAACATTTGGGTCAGTGTGACATTCAATGACAGCTCCTAATTTGCAATCATCTGCAAATTTAGTCAGCCAGGGACCAGTGATATTGGCCTTGACTTCTGAGAAGTAAATGCCAAAAAGGTGCAGTCCAAGGACTGATCCCTGAGGGACTCCACTTGTGATTGGTCTCTTTGTAGTGGTGGACACTCCAATTCTAACTTCCCGGGTTCTGTCTGTGAGCCAGTTGGCTATCCAAGAAGTGACATATGGGTTTTTACCTAACCTCTCAAGTTTGTTAACAATGCCTGAGTGTGGTATTGTGTCAAATGCTTTGGCCAGGTCAAGGTTGGCAGTGTGAGCGACTTTGCCCTCATGCATTGCCAAGTTGAGGAGGCATGATCTGGCCTTTACGAAACCAAACTGGGTTGGGTCCAGTGTCTGGAGGTTTACTATATTTCTGTTGATTATCTCCATGATAACTCTTTCCATGGCTTTACATATAAGACTAGTAAGACTTATGGTTCTGTAGTTTCCAGGGTCTGTAGATGCCCACCTTTGTGCAAAGGGATGACGTTTGCCTTTCTTCATTCATGAGGCATAAAGCCTGTTTGGGGGCTACAGTTAAATAGCAATTCCAGAGGTGCTGATAGGTCATGTTTCATGCTATTTAGAAGGCATTCTGGGATATTGTCTGGGCCGATTGATGCAATGTTCTTGGTCTTAGAGAGAGAATTAAGAACCTGTTACCTAGTGATAGTAGGGGGAGTTATATTTGATGATATTTCCCGAAGGAAGGTTGAGGGGGAGAGAGGAGTAAAGTTGGAGCTTAATTTATCAGCCAGGAGGTTTGCTATATCTTCTGGATCAGTATATGTGGCTCCATTTACAATGAGCTCTACACACAATTGTGTATTGCCTTTGAGGTTGCAGACATAGCTAAAGAATGCTTTGTGATTGTCCTTGGCCTGAGAGGCCAAACTTACTTCAAATTTGGCTTTGGTAGACTTTATTTATCCTCTGAGTTGTTTGTTTAGTTTAATGAGAGTGATTTTATCATGCTGGGTGCTGCACCTCCTAATTTTTGCCATGATTTTTTTACAACTGTTATACATCCAACTGATTTTGCGATTCCACCAGGGTGGCTTGTTTTTTTGAGTTAGTTCTGTACTTCTTCCTGGTGGGTACAGCTGCTTTTATACAGCTATTAACATGCTTGTACTGGGTTTCTGTGAATAGTTCTGCCGCGACAGAAGTGTTCTCAGGGTTTATAGGGGCTTGAAATTTTGCCAGGTTCTTACTTAATAGCAGGAGGTTAGCCTTAGTATAGTTCCTGAATATTAACAGTTTAGCTGGAAGTCCAGGTTTTATTTTTACTTCAAAGAAGACCATTTTGTGGTCTGACCTTACCAGGGAAGGCATTACAGTAGGGAGAGTGCAGCACTTTCCCATATTAGTTAGGACCTGATCCAGTATAACTGCACTCCTAGTTGGTGTATTGACTATCTGGTCCAGGGAGTTTGTGTTTACAAAATCCTGCAATCTCTGTGCATGTACATTTGATGTTGTATAGGATTCCCAGTTAATAGTGGGGTAATTAAAGTCACCCATGAATATAGTATAGGGTTGGATGGTTAGTGCTTCTAATAAATTTAAATACATGGTATGGGTTTCTTGGGTCATAGAGGGGAACCTATAGCTTGCAAGGAAGTGGTATTGGATTTTACCTATGGTGATCTGAACATGGAGCAGCTCATGTGCCTTGTCCTGTTTGACCAGCCTTGATGTATATTTATTTTGATATAAATAGAGACACCTCCACCTTTAGTCCCTGCCTATCAAGGAGCTGGTCTAAATGTGTGGAAGGCATTATAACCCTGCACTGTTGGTGTGCTGCCTGTGGCTTTAAATCATATCTCTGAGACTTCACAGACCTCAGCATTCACTAGGGTAAAGAAAGCTTCCAGGGAGTGGAGTATTTAGTTTAGGCTCCTAGCATTGTGCAGTAAAACCTTTTGATTTCATTGGTTTTGATTTGCTATGTTGGAAGTACATTCAGTTTGGCATTGCCTAAAAAAGGCACTATGAGGAAGACAATGTTTTAGCTAATATTCAAAAGCCTAGAAGGGAGAGGCTGCAGACCATCCCTGGCAAAGCAGATGGTCTGTTGACCATCTCCTTCAATGCTGACAAATATTGCACCCTCTTAGAATGATACCAAAGCTAAGCCAATTATCAATTATTAAAGTCAATCATCTTTTATTCGTATTGTGGCATCATCCTTCAAGAAGGTACAATGCTGCTCAATGCTAGGCTCATACCAGCCTGAGACACATATTCTGAAAGCTCTATGATGTCTCTCTTCATATAGTCTAGGGATGTACGTCTCAGGTCATTTACTCAAATATGGACTATGGCTGAGTCATATTGGTAATTGTGGTCCAATAACCTTAGGGCATGCGTAATGTGGCAGATCCTAGCCCCTAATAAGCAACTGACCATAACTTTCTTCTTTCTCAGCCTGGTGACTAGAATGTTGGATTGTGTGGTGACTTGCCTTATAGGATTAGAGGTAGAGGCTCTATGAGATGTAGCTCTATGTGTTGATGTGGGTGCTGTTTTGAAAGAGTGCATTTGGGGCTACTGAAGGTATTCTTTATGTGTACTTTCTCTAGTAGTTCTTTGTGGTTTAGGAAGGTTACATGTAAGTGCCTCAGTATATGTGGGTCTATATATCTGCTTTGAATTTTGTGTTATGGGTGCAGTATGTGTACTACTGACAACCTTATTGAAATTAGGAGTACTTTCATGTGAGAACTTTGCTTCCAGTGATGTTGTGTAAATACATCTCTCACATACCGTATCAGTTTGTTTGAGAATTAACTGGTTGTCAGTAAACATGAGACAATTTCTACATTGCCTCAGGATGCCCATATCCACCATGCTGGCAATGGAGACAGTAGAAAAGTTCATATCCATGGCAACAGAACTTTTTTTATTGATTAGACAGTTGTAGTGAGAATAGCAATCACTGTCAGGAGTATCCAGTTTGCAGCTATGTGAACAGTGCTTGTCACCACAAACTAGTTGCCCTGTATACAACTAGACATTTTAGAAATTTCAATTGTGCTTTTACAGGAAAAAATGTCACTCAAGGTGTCTGAGCCTGTAAAGAGTACTGCCAAACACAACACTTGAGGGGAAACTAATACATAGACCCTGAAAATTTAAGGATGAAGTATTTAGGTAGATATTCTGAAGACTTACCTTGTGAAGAAGTGTATAGATATAACCCTATCCCACCACTGTCCTGCTCATTCCTTAACTATTCCCCCAGTGTCTTATCCTTTGCTTGTTCCCCCCTTTTCACATCTGTCTTATCAACCCTATTTCAAAACTTTAATCTGGTTAAAGAATAGATTCACATACCACATGCATGGCAATAAATGGCTTATTAACAGAAATATCTATTTCTGCACTAAGCATTTGCATGATGATTGGCATTAAACAGCAAAGCCTACTGTTAGTTCTTATCAAGTAGCAAAAACTAAAAAATAATTACACATGCACTAATACTTTACCATCAGTCGCACAAGTAAGCTTGGCATCATTGCTACTCAGTAAGTGATTCTGACAGGCTGAAAGTAGTGCCATTGGCCTCTGTTACTTGTATCTGCTTTACGGGCTTATTGTCTACTTGATATGGAGTCTACTCCAGTGCACTGAGTGCACTGCTGTATGTAACTGAGGCTGGGATTCCCTCACATTTTCCTTCCAGGTTCACAGTGTGCTCCATTGAACTTATACAGTTCCAGACGTATTTGCAGACTGGTCTCAATGAAGTGCAATAGTGATATTAGTCACACGCATGCCTCGATATTATCGTACGGAGTGTATTCACATAGTTGTCACAGATGCATACATAAACACAATACTTAATAGCAATAAGGCATAATGCAGTGATCTGGAAGATAACAATCAGGAATGTATTGATGGCACAACTGTCACTAACACCCATCCTGTTCAGTCCTTCTAATATCCTCTTTGTAATTTCCATTTTACACACTTACTACAACTGTGCTTTGTCAAACAAATAACTGTCCTATCCCTGTTGTCACTTCACCTGTTACATCACTGATGCGGAACATATATGTCAGCCCATCATTAATTACATCCATTCCACTAATGTACACTAAGCATCACTGTTGCATACATATATCACTCTCTAACACAACAATTTAATCAAAATAAAATATGTATCACTTCTCAGATGTGCTCATAAGACTTTTGAATACTTATAACCCAAAACTGACCAAGGTTCACGTAGGTACTGGCTCAAATCATGGGAACCACATGTTTTTACATCTAATTTTATGGATTTTAATATATTTTGCTACATATATATAAATATATATTTCTGTGTTTATTTCATCTAATATTTTATATGTGTTAAATTACTAGTCAAATTCCTTTTTTCTGTTAGTAGCTTTTAGAACTAAGGAATGGTTTTGATTGAGCAGCCAATTTTTTAATGGTGCTTGATGGTTTATTTAAACCAGAGGTTTGGTTCTTTGTGTTTATGTACGGATGAAGTCCCAAGTTGTAGGCACAAAAGCATTCAACATTTAACAAGAAATATGTTTTTATGTGAGAGTTTGCAGTGTTTTACTAATGTTATTTCTATGCAGTTTCCCATGACTTGAGCTGGTACTCACGTGAACCTCAGTCCGTTTTTGGTCATCAGTTCCATTTTGGACGTTGCACCGCATGACGCTCATTGACTGCTACTTTTGAATACTACAACAATTACTCTTCCTACTCTCACTGTTGCATGACTCTTGGCATTGAGCATTCACTAACCAAACCTATGTAATGTTAACTAACACTTTATGCCCCTGTGGTAAAAACAGATCAGATTTTGACTTCAGCTGCATTCATGTGCTCTAATATGCTTAGCCTTGCTGTAAAACAGAAAGCAATGCTGATATAATTCTGAAGAGTCAGTTATTGATTATAACAGACGTAATGGTTTATTATACTCCTGTTGTGATGTTGAAATTATCGATACAGTATACTGAGAATTCTGATCCACATATTGCCAGTGCCTGTTTCACAAAGCACATTGCTCATTCTTCCACTGTCTACCTTCTGATAACAGTGATATGATCTCTGCTATCAACAGCTAGTGGACAGACCTAGACAATGCTGAGTTAGGTCAGCAGCTGCTTGAATCCAGCAGTATATATCTAGTATGCATGTGAACAAAATCAACTGGTAATATCAGGAGTGGCTTACACAGCAGCTGTGACATGAACAGTTCTACTCATAGGTAATTTTTTCGCAGATGGAGGGTTTTGATCCCCCAAGTGTTGTGTTCTCTTTTAAAGAAGACCATAAACATTCAGACACATTGTTCAGCTTTGACTACTTACTGTGTGTTTCTGACAAATGTGACACGACTTCTTTTGTTGTGTCAGCAGATAGTGCACAAGTCTAGACAATGCTGAGTCACTTAGGCAACTGTTTGAATCCAGCAGTGTGTACCTAGTATGAGTGTGTAAGAAAATGATAAGGGACAAGAGTGGCTTACTCAACAAATGCAAGGTGCTCCATTCTACTCAGTGGTAACATTTGCACAGGTGGAGGGTTTGATTCCCCAGGTGTTGTACTGTCTTTTAAAGAAGGCCATATGCGTTTAAACACACTGCTTTCCTGACAACTGTGACATGTCATCAGCAGTTAGTGCACAGGTCTACACAATGCTGAGTTAAGTAGGCAGGTTTTAAGTCTGGAAGTGTGTATCTAGTATAAGTGTGCAAAAACAAAAGACATTGGCAACAGGCAGGAATAGCTTACTCAACAGATGCAATGTGAGCTGCTTTATTTATTTATTTATTTGTTCATAGGTCCATAGGTTCATACTAGGCTATCTGCCCTGGGGCATTTATAAGCCTAGCCCGATTGTGTTTGGCTTACCCCACCCCTTGATTTGAGTATACTGTTCCCTTTTTAAAGTTTAGTTTACTGTGCCTCTGTCTAATAGTGACACGTAAGTAATCCCCGGGACAAACCTACGATTCCCCATCCACTCATCAAGATTCTTCTTGAAGAGAGTCAGTGAGGTGCTCTGCCTAACATGAATTGGAATTCTATTCCAGAGCGAAGGGAGCCTCTGGGTTATGAATCTGTCCCTCCAGCATGTTCTATTTATTTCTGTGCTGAGGTTCAAGTCCCTCGAGCCCATGGCTCTAAGGGATTTAGATTTACCGAGGTGGAGCATGTCCATTAATTCTGGGTTGGACATAGCTTTATATGTCAGGCATAGATCGCCTCGAAGTAGGCGGTATGCAACTGAGTAGAATTAACCGAGCAGCATATGGCATCTGTTTGAGTCCCTTGATCCTCCTGGTGAGGTACTTTTGGGGTCTTTCTAATTGCTGCAGGTGTCGGGTAAGGTACATCCCAAAGGGGGCATTGTATTCTATATTGGGCCTGATGAGGGATGAATAAAGGGGCACGATTACCTCTCTTGATCTAGATGTGAATCCTTTCATGATGAGGTGGGCTATGTAGAAGGTCTTTCTAACCACTTTGACAATGTGGTTGTCAAAGGAGAGATTGCTATCAACTTGGGTCCCCAGATCCCTAATTACTTTCTCTGTACTTAATGGGTTACCACCTATGTGGTAATTTGTGGGCACATTGTTTTCGCCAAAGGGTATGACTATAAACTTTTTGGCATTTAGCTTTAGACCATGGCTCTGGCACCAGTTATCCGTCTCTGCGAGACCTTTTTGAAGGATGTTTGTGTCAGCTGAAGAGTCGATTATGGCACCCAGTTTGCAGTCATCTGCGAACTTGGTGAGCCATAGTCCTCCCACGTTGGCCTGTACCTCAGAAAAGTAAATACCGAACAAGAGAGGTCCCAGGACAGAACCTTGTAGGATGCCACTTGTGACCGGTTTCGAGTCTAACATGGCTCCAGAAACTCTGACTCTGTGGGTTCTGTCTTTGAGCCAGTTTGCGACCCATCTTGTTTGTTTATTTATTTACTGATGGTTGGGGGATTTTGATGCCCTAACTGCTGTACTTCCTTGGAAGCATGCCTAGTTTTAGATATGTTTTGTAGTTTTTCTTGCATGACTGTTAGCACAAAGCAGCATCACTGTTCAGCAATTGGAAATAGAATTCTCATTTCTCATCCTCTGGCAAAAACTGCTTGGAATTTGCTCATTTGCATGGCCATGCTGACTATCACACAGCAGAGGTTAGAAATGATCAACAGAGGTGAGCAATAATGATATAAGCTTGTGCAGACATTCATCATGTCAACTCTCACAACTTTCACTGTGACCCTGAAATGATATTCCATTTGTTTGTAAAGTATCTTGAGGGTTGTGATCCATGGATTACTGTTGTCTTTTGCATATATGCTCATTTTCTTTCTCAATCTTCTTGATAATGTTATCATACTCCCTTCAAAGGACAAGAGCCTCATAACTGTTGTACAAATGGTTCTGTGACTTTATTAGCTAATACACATCATGATAATGTAATTTAAGTAGGCAGGGTTTCAAAGTATGTCTGGTATACATTATAGTAGTATATAAAACAGTTGGTGATAGACAATTATCACTTAGTACACAGATAGTGTTGTGACACATTCGGCTTTGATATGACATTTTGACAGTGGGTGTTCTTTGCTCATCTGTATGTTGTACTTACTTTTAACCATGGCAATTTGTATTCACACATAAACTGCTGGCATGATTTCTAACAAGAGTCGCATAACTTCTTAACTTCTTCTGTGGCATCATTAGCTAGTGCACTACTCATGTGAACATGAGTTTGGCAGGTAGAGTTCAAATCTATGCTGCTGTCACCTATAGAATACTGCCAACTGTCATTATCATATGATAATAATGCCATGTGAGCATAAAACAGTGTTAGTCTGCTATGTATATTTGATAGATTGTGTGCCTCTTGACATCATGCACTGATTCGTACACTGGCTGTTGGCATTTACTGCCCCCCATCATATATATTTTTACGACATTAATTCTAAATGTACCTGTCTCTTGTGTAGTCACACCTCCTCCGAACCCCTTCTGTTCTGGTGTATTATAGTTGCGTCCATGAGTTTCTGGTATCAGTGTCAAAGGTGATGATTTTGGAAACAGGTAAGTATATTTTGTTTGCCTGATATCAGGTTGTCTATTCAACTGAAATATTTTTGTCAGCTACCTCTTTCTTGAGTACTCTTTTTAGCATGCCTTACTAATATACTGTCATTGGGAATGTATAATTTAACAGAGTCATGAGTTCAAACACAAGTATGTGCATTTTGTTGTCTTGATGGCAGCTGTTCTATACCTTAGCAATGTGTTATTACTCTCGCTTCCAGTGCTTCTGTAGCATTCCCTCCTGCTCCACTGGCCTGAAAAGTGGCTATCCTGTCTTATCTTCACATAATTTATTTCTCTGGCGTTTTATGCCACTGCTGTGATGTCCAGTTTGAGGATATGTGTCAATGATGGCCATGTACGTCACCCATGTCAATCTACAAAGATGTGTGCTTTGTTCTGTGAGGGGGGGGGGACTTGCATCATGATTGCTTCACTTACCACCCTTGTTAAGGTGTATGTATGTTAAATATATCATATGGTTGTTATGGGTTCACTTCACATGAGGTCTGTTCCTTATTCCTTTTTATTGTAATCATCCTGCACCTGTGAGAAATACCAATGATTGTGGTCTCATGACCCCTTGCACTTTGGCATGTGCAATGTCTCAGATTAACTTTTCAACCTGGCTGTACTGGCATGTAGACTGCAGCCGTGCACTGGCCCACTTTGAGACAATCCAGCCACCATTTGTAACATACCTTTATAGTATATTATGGTTGCATGGCTCTAAGTCCATTGTTAGGTATGTACACTTTGTTGTATCACAATACAAGTTTACTGACATGTGCCACATCTTCCTTGTACATAATTCTCACCTGTTACGGTTTTCACAGCTAATCCATTTTATGCAACATAAAAAATTATATGCGAGTTTTCCTGACATTTGTGGTGGTCTGGCATATCCTTGACGACATTTGTGGTGGTCTGGCATATCCTTGACGACTGCAGTCACAGATGACATACTTATTTTGTGTCTGGCTTCATACTCTTCAGAATATTCATGCTACTGCCACAAATGGTGTTGTTCTATCCATATTCACAATGTATAGGACCATTATTTGTGAGATGTACCTAAGTTTGCAGATTAGTCACCTGCCACTGCCAAGACATACAGTATTTGGAAGGTAAGGGGGGTACTGTGAGAAAATATAATAAAATTGAATGTATAAATAATCTATCTATCTATCTATCTATCTATCTATCTATCTATCTATCTATCTATCTATCTGTCTGTCTGTCTATCTATCTATCTATCTATCTATCTATCTATCTATCTATCTATCTATCTATCTATCTATCTATCTATCTATCTATCTATCTATCTATCTATCTATCTATCTATCTATCTATCTATCTATCTATCTATCTATCTATCTATCTATCTATCTATCTATCTATCTATATTAAGATAGTTGCACTTATAGGACAGGGCACTGAAAGAATGGACATCAAGTAACCTTAATATATTTTATTTGTGTATGTGCTCATTATTCTTCCATTGACAGGTTGCGAGGTGTGCCCATGTATAATTCAAACTGTCTTAAATGTCCATATTGTCCCACAACAGTTTTTCATGCTGCACATTTCCATGACTGTTTGTTTATGCAAATCATATTGTCACTAATGTTCAACATCTCCATGATTTAAGTCACTAAACTTTACACAATTATCCTTCATCGTCTGTTTGTTGCTAGGCTGTGTCTTATTCAAGTATTTTTGATTTAGGTATTTGAATGCTTTTCTGAGCCATACACTTGCCTCCAGTTATGTGCTTTGTTGTACATAATGTTTTGTTTAAATCAGCTACAGAAATATGGCTATGCAGTTGTTTAACACACTGTGGTCACGAGTCTGTGCTGTTGCCTTGAGATGGTGCTCATCTTCATGGTATGTGCCTTGGCTGTATGCATATTTGATTAGCAATGCTGTTTATTGCGCTAACACAGTCAGTCATGTTAGCTTGGGCACAACTTGTACATGATGCTAATGAATCCCATGATAAGTTTTATTAAATATAGATCATTATGGGCATGTTAAGGGA
This sequence comes from Protopterus annectens, assembly GCF_019279795.1. NCBI lineage: Eukaryota > Metazoa > Chordata > Ceratodontiformes > Protopteridae > Protopterus > Protopterus annectens. Next base: position 297,206,419 of record NC_056736.1, on the reverse strand, counting down.
ATATCTTTTTTTTTTAAATCCTATGGCATTTTTGAGGAGCTAAGAGTAACTCTTAATGAAAGACTGGCAGTGCATTCCTACCTGGTAACAGTGAATTATGGATACCAAGCTGCTTGGAGGCCAGTAGGTCATAAGACTTAACTGTAACCTACAATTTATTTTTTCATTTTTTTTGCCATTTATCATCCCTGCCATTTTCAGTGCCTCTCCTCACATCTTCATTCTCAATGTAAATAGGATACTGCAATATGTACAGTCTGACAATACTAAACCATGAATATTAAGATTACCTGATGTCCATTTTTTCAGTGTCCTGTTCTTTAAGGTGCAAATATCCTAAGATAGATAGATAGATAGATAGATAGATAGATAGATAGATAGATAGATAGACAGATAGAGATTGGATATATAGAGTATTTATTAATTCAATTGTATTATCATTTCTCACAGTGCCCCCTCCATAACTTTCAAATATGTCTTGGCAGTGGCAGATGACTAATCTGTAAATGTCAAGTGAATGAATACAAATACACTGAAAACCATGCCTACAGGTACAATGAAATGAAGGGTAATGAAAGTCCAGTGAAAGGGAAAAAGTATAAATGTGCTCCACTACCATGTATGAGATGTACGGATTGACATTGATGGAGAAACACAGCAATTAGAAACACACTATCATTACTATGAATTCACAGTAAACAATGAACTAATGGAAAGAAAAGTAGCAAATCTAACAATAACAATGATGTTGTACACAGCCACTCTGGTGGCATAGAGAATAAAGACCTGCCTATAGCTCAGTCAACTCAGGTTCGATTAGTAGCTCAGGCAGGGAGGGATGGATATGCCTGTCCTGGGTGAGAGGACGTTCATCAACAACACTCCTTTATGGGAGTTGTGGTTCAATGAGAGGAACTGCCATGGAACAGAGACTGATGAGCATGGAAGGTGGGGCAGGGAATGGTCAAGCCATATAACAACCCTCCCTCCCTCCCTCACTCCAGGACAGAAGTGTAGAATGTCCTTATGATCCATGGCTGTCGCCAGCAATATCAACATAAGTCTGGGGTGGGTCAGAGTCAAACTACTAGACCCAACACAGACATGGCATACTGGATTTCAGGTCTGTGTAATGCTGTCCCAAGGGGGACTAGAAAAACATTAAGAATGATGTTGTGCAGAGGTAGCCAGGATGACACAATCATATTGGTAAAGCAGCAGTACACGTAAGATCCTGTGCATCATCACTGGCCAGACAACAAATGAAGGCATGCCAGTGTCTGCTAACAAAGATGGTCACCCATTTGTGAAAACCAATACAACTGCAGCATTATGTTGAAGACTATTCAGCAAGTAATGGATATGGCAGCACATAAAGAAGTAGAAAATCAAAGTGACCATGCAGAAAGTCAAATAGCACCAGGTACCATCAGTGATGTGTACAGATTCATAGTGTTACATAAAACTGCACATTAGGTGTGCAAACCATAACAAGTGAAAGTAGAACCTACACTGAAAGTGGATGGTAAAATTGCAGACAACACCACCCAAACAGACAAACTGTGCACAGATATAAATGTGTATCACTTTGAAGGAAGATGCAGTCCTACTTGATTTAAAGGAAATCTTGGCAGAGTATTTATTTTTTTTATTTATTTTACATTTGTTAACCGGGCTAGTCTGGCTGGATAAATGTACATTTCAGACTAATACACTACAATATATGAAGTCACTAATAGTACTAACTATACAAATACAACTAAAACTAATATAGTATAATATGGCAAAATACAAATGCAAATCCTTTTTCATGTACAAATCTGACTAGATGACAATCAAAATTCAATCAGGGGCTGAGGAGAGATGCTTCAGTATCAAAAACAATTTACAGTTAAAACAATATCCATAGTAGCTAGTAATAACAACAAAAAGGTATTGGCTGAAAGCATAAAAGTGGTTAATATATAGTGTTAAAACAAGGCAGGTTAGTAGTGTAAAATATATTAAGAGGTTAGAGATAGGTAATTATTATCATTAGTATGATAATTCAGATGTGAATAAATGTTTAATGAAATAAACAGACATACTAAGCAAGTGCAACAGTAATTGAGTTATTGACAGAAAGAGTTCATATACATAAAGGGATGCCTATATAACATGTAAAGTATGGTAACTGGATTATCTTATTAGGTTTGTAATCTTGAGCAGCTCTGGAATCCGCCAGGGATGTAGTTCACCACAGTCACAATGGAAGGGGAAGTCCTGCACTGCCCACTGCCTGACATAACAGGCATGATATGCAATGGAAGGGGAAGTCCTGTACTGTATGAGTTCCTATCGCATTGTCGAACTTGTAAAAGTTCAACCGTCATATGGTCAACACCATATGATCGAACTTTTAAAAGGCTGAACATTTCAACAGATAGTAAAAAGAGAAGTGAGCAAACGCTTACGGAAAACCCAAGAAATGCTGCAAATATGTTTTCAAAGAATGGTGCTTTCCTCCTTTGCTACTGCTGTTAAAAATTCTTGTTAAGACACTTCTCCTTGTTTCTTCTTTAAAAGGACTTTTATTAAAATAATTTAAAACAAAAAACAAAAATAAAAGCTACAACCTAACCATTTGAAAGTTAGCGTTGTAACACACAAAAAAAAAGAGAGATGAGCGCTTTCGGTTTATCAACCTTCTTCAGATCTGCTTAACATTAGCTGCTGCTTCTATTTATATTCATGCTGCTTACTTGGAGTCACCCCCCACAAGCAATGGGAGCCTCTATGCTAATTCTTGATGTACTTGTAATCCAATCCGATGTTCTGGTTCTTATTTCTTGGAAGCCAATTACTTTCTTCCATGCAAATAAGTTTTAATGAATCCACCAATGCTTATTCATTCCTTTCTCTCACCTAATTTGCTATTCTTTTACTTTTGCTCCAATGGCTTGTGTATATCTTGTTACAAGATGCAGGCTCCACCTTTTTATGTCTTGTACTTATTTGCCTTTTGTAAAAACTAATCACTCTCCCTGCATAGCATTTTTCATGTATTTCACCTCTATACTAGAGGCGTCTGTCTGCCTATAACAGAGCTATAGCCTCTTCTCTTTCACGGGTTGTCTTCGCTATGTAAACCACAAATACAGTGGCTTTCTCCTTTATTTAAGACATAACATCAAACACTTTCTTGTAAATACTCTTGCTTCCATGTCAGCAGGTCTCTTTTAAACTGATAGCGCTTACTTAACTACATAGATGCACTTGCTAACTCTCAGGTGTAATAGAAAATCATAGATCAAAAACTTTCACATTTTGTGTCTTGCTTCTTAATATCAAGTCTCTTTCTGACTAAGAGCACTTGCTTATATTCGAAGATGTACTGCTGATTCCTGTTATTCTATCTGAGTTTTACTTTGTACAGAGCTCTTTACTCAGTCTTATTAAGAAGCTATACTAATTGTTTTTTAATATTATGTAATCCATTGGTTAGCAGATTACACTTTTTCTCCTTTTTCTCTCTCTACTAATTCAATGCCTTTTCTTCATTTTCTGACAAATTTCCGCTAACAAATATCTTTGATCTCTGTAACGCTTCTTTTCTCCCTTCTAATTGATATAAATGATGGATGAACAACACTCTTTCTATTCCTTTAGCGCTCTGAATTTCAATATTTTCCAAACTTCTACATGCACAATGAACTTGATTTCAATTTATTTATAGTTTGGAGTTTACTCTCCTTCCATTATAATGTTCAAACCGGGACAGAACCTTGAGCCCTTTGTTTAAGGGTCTGATGCTCTACCGACTGAGCTACATTGGTAGATGCATAGTTCAACTCCCTCTTAGTTTTCTTTTCTTTCTAAACAAGCTTGAGGAGGACTATTACACATAAGCCAAAAAAATGATAAGCAAACTATACTCTTTTTATTCCTTTGTTGCTCTTAATTTCAATGTTTTCCAAATTTTTTCTTGCTCAGTAAACTTAAATTCAGCTGTTTTCATTTATGATTGGGGATTTCTTTTCCTTTCTCCTTGGTGCCCAAGCTAGGACTCGAGCCCTGGATCCTCTAGATAAGGGTCTAATGCTCAACCGACTGAGCTACATTGCCAGATGCAAAATTCATTTCTCTCGTAGTTTTCTTTCTTTTAAGACAGGTTTAAGCGGGACTATAACATTTAGTCCAGGGAATTGGTTGGATCGTAAATTAATTATCCATTGCAACTCATTGCAACTCAATTTTTTCTGTTCTATTTACTATATCACCTCCTCTTTCCATAGGCTTAATCTGTGCCATAACCAAAAATTTAACGTTATGCTCTGGATTTTCTTTAATATGTACATAAAGAGCATTGGTCTCTATTTTATTATGAATGTCCCGTATATGTCTTAATACTCGTTCTCTGCATTTTCTGTTAGTCTTACCTATATAGAATGCTTTACATACCATGCAACTTGCTACATAGATCACATTCTCACTGTTACAAGTTGCTCTTTCTTGAAAGATGTAAACCTTATTTGTCATTGGATGTTGAAACTTATCTGTACTCATAACGTACTGACATGCTTTGCATTTTCCACATTTGAATGTTCCTGTTGGCATAGATACATTCTTTGCCTCTTGCCTATCTATGTCACATAGGAGCCTCTTTAAGTTCTTCTTATTCTTATAAGTATAACTAGGGTGTTCTCCTACTATGTCTTTTATCTTCTGGCCCATTGTAAGCAGCATGAATATAAATAGAAGCAGCAGCTAATGTTAAGCAGATCTGAAGAAGGTTGATAAACCGAAAGCACTCATCTCTTTTTTTATGTGTTACAACGCTAACTTTCAAATGGTTAGGTTGTAGCTTTTATTTTTGTTTTTTGTTTTAAATTATTTTAATAAAAGTCCTTTTAAAGAAGAAACAAGGAGAAGCGTCTTAACAAGAATTTTTAACAGCAGTAGCCAAGGAGGAAAGCACCATTCTTTGAAAACATATTTCAGCAGAGATCCCTGTAAAGTGCGGCAATGGAAGTTTTCCATTGTCTGCACTGTAGTGTGATCTCGGAGTTGGTATATTTAAAGAGCGGGATGCAATGGAAGGGAAAGTCCTGCACTGTACCACTTACTGACAGAACCAGCATGGCATACAATATAAGGTGAAGTCTTGCACTGTACACTGCCTGATACAACCAGCATGACGTACAATGGAAGGGAAAATCCTGCACTGTACCACTGCTGGACACAAACAGCATAATGTACAATGGAAGAGGAAATCCTACACCATACCACTGCCTGACACAACCAGCATGATGTACAATCAGTGAAGGGGAAGTCCTGCACAGTATTACTGCCTGATACAACCAACATGATGTACAATGGAAGGGTAGGTCCTGCACTGTACCATTGCCTGACACAACCACCATGGTGTACAATCAGAGAAGGGGAAGTCCTACACTGTAGCACTGCCTGACACAACCAACATGATGTACAATGGAAGGGAAAGGGGTCTGTATTATGTTATTGAAAAGTGAGATCACTGAACTGCATCTGCATCAAAAATGCAGTTCAGTGAACAGTTGAAGGTGAGATCGTAGTACAGTGAAGAATGGAAAATTTGCCCTTTCTCACTGTAGTGCAATCTCTGAGTTGATATATATAATTAGTGGGGGTGCAAATTTGCTGAACTGCATTTTGACTGTAGATGCAGTTCGGCGAATTCACTTTTTGATTACATAATACAGACCCAAAGGGAAAGTTCTGCACTATACCACTGCCTGACACAACCAGCATGATGTACAATGGAAGGTGAAGTCCTGCAATGAACCACTGCCTGACACAACCAGCATTATGTACAATGGAAGAGGAAGTCCTACACCATACAACTGCCTGACACAACCAGCATGATGTATAATCAGAGAAGGGGAAGTCGTGCTCTGTACCACTGCCTGACATAACCAACATGATGTACAATGGAAGGTGACGTCCTGTACTCTACCACTACTTGACACAGCCAGCATCATGTACAATAGAATAAGAAGTCCTGAACTGTACAACTGCCTGACACAACCAGCATGGTGTATAATGGAAGGGGAAGTCCTGCACTGTACCACCACCTGACACACCTGGCATGATATGCAATGGAAGGGGAAGTCCTGCACTGTACCACTTACTGACAGAACCAGCATGGCATACAATATAAGGTGAAGTCTTGCACTGTACCACTGCCTGACAGAACCAGCATGATGTACAATGGAAGAAGAAGTCCTACACCATACCATTGCCTGACACAACCAGCACAATGTACAATCAGAGAAGGAGAAGTCCTGCACTATACCACTGCCTGACACAACCAGTATGATGTACAATGGAAGGGGAAGTCCTGCACTGTACCACTGCTTCACACAACCAGCATGATGCCAAGGAAGCCTCATTCTACATTCTACTTGTGGACCCACAGATATGGGCTGTAAAAATGTGAGAACCACAATAGTAACTGTTGAAGAAACTCTGCAGAATAAGTGATATATGCATTTTCCACTGCCTGGCACCGAGGAGTACATTTCTTAGATAATACATTGCCTCAGGAAAGTACATGAAAAGGGTTGCAAAACAAGATTGTGTACCTTCCAACATGAGCAGTAGCCTCAAAAGTCTTGGAATTTCATTGGTTAATATCATGAGAATAGAGAGGGTAGTCTGGAACTATTTCTCCTTACCATCACAGCTAACCCCAGGACCTCAGTGCTATGGTTCATTAGTTCATAGATGGAACCCTCATCACAACGTGAGGCATTATGAAGCACATTCACAGCATACATGGTCTTATGTCATCTCAAGGTAACAACAAATGTATGCCTGTCATCTGCTTATTGATGTCATTCAGGTCACTGAAGGCACACAATGCTATGTGGTCAATGTTGTTGAAGATTATGAAAGAGCAGGACCTGCTTGCTGATCCATAGTTCACACTGTCAGCCTTTGATGCCGCCATGTTGTGGATCAATAGGGCCAACCCCCTCAACACTTTCAAAAGACTGCCTATTCCATTACTCGTAGTTCATGTGTTGACATGTAAAGCAACATGGCTTAGTACCACTGCATGGCACCAACAAAAAATGCTTGGCTTTCCTTGCCTTTCAGCAGTTCTATATGGTGTCAACAGCCTTTGTCTCTCTAAAATTCAAATTTTCAAAGACTGGCCTGCCCATTCAAGACTACTTTGAATTAACCTCTATCCTTGGCCACAAATAGAAGTTTGAGACCTACTCCTTCAAGAACCTGTGACTAGTGCCAGGATATCTCCCAGCGTTTTGGATAGTGTTGCATATCTGTGCCCAGGGTTTGTGCAGCAGTCAAAATATTGTGAAGCCATGGTACTGTAGTGTGTGTTTTCTGGTAGGGAAGAGGCATATGTAGCTTTATTTTGTCTTTACACTGATAAATGGTGAGAAAAATACAATTGAATTAGTAAAGGGATGTCTTTTGTCAGAAATTGTTATTGCAACCTCTCAATGGCACTATGATTTCTTTGTACCAAGATCTGATTGGCATATCGTTTTGTGGGTCTAGAGTCTGTGATGACACATTGGGTGAATAAATGCAGTGTCACTTTATTCAACTACTGTGGATTTCATGGGAATGTTTTTACAATAATGGCACTGTTGAGGGTGAGTATGCAAAGTGGAATGATCATTGTTGATTTTCAATTTCTACTGTGCTGTACAGTTAGTTGTCTTCCCTCTTTCCTCTGTACCCTGTGCTTGCAAGGCTTCTGTTCTTCAGCCATATGTATGTCTGCCATTGTTGCCCATTTACTTTGATTGCCTTGCCTACAAGGGTACACTTGTTTCAGCCCATGGAGCTGTTTTCTGTTTTCTACTTGTAACCTAGCATTATTCATTTGGATGGTGCCATCTTTTATGTACATGGTGTTACACTGTTTGTTGTCCCTGACTTGTCTGTGACATGCATTTGCTCCCCATTCCTGCTTCCCATACTGTACCATCTTTCCCTCTCTTGACAGTTCCACAGGTAGTCATGCTGTCATGAATCTGCCATTGATGAAGCCTTAATGTCCTGTTAATGAAACAAAGACAAGTACCCTTTTGCTTTACTTTGAATAATAAAATCCATCTATTGTCATTTCTCACCAACCACACATCCATCAAACTGCAGACCTGCAACACAGCAACACACCACCCCCACAGCCATGTTTGTAGAGATACATTGCCCAAAGAACCAGATATAAAGCTTCTTTCTTAAAACCCTAACAACAGGCTAACAAACTAAGGTAAGTTTTAAATTAAAAATAAAGTAAAATGAAACAAAATATGTAAATAAACAAATACATAACATTTCTAAATGTCCAGTTCATTGGACCACCTAAACTGCAATCACATGTTTAGCATTAGTAGAAGATTGTGTTAATTTTGAAGCTGTGCCTGCCAGCTGTTACTCTTTCCTTAATAACCTGAGGAGCTCCACCATTTCACTGTTGTATATATCTCATCTTATCTTATATAGTGCAAAATTATTTCACTTCCTTAAACTAGTCACTGTTGACACAATGCTGTATTCTATATTTATGTAAACTATGCCTTTAATGTTAAGATTTAGTGTTCTGGTAACATTCTAATAGTAGTTTTCTGTAAGCAAAACCTAGTACGTCATCAAGTGAACAGTATACTCTTGGTAAACAAGTTGTTCATACCAAAATCTCTCATTGTAATCATTTATATTCCCTTCTATTACTTCAACAATTCTTATGCTTAAATACATAACTTAAGGTACATATATTACTACTGTAATCCAAGTGTTTTTATTGTTTGATACTTTTACTATGCTACTCGTTAGAGCGTCTTCTGTGTATCGACATGCGTGAATGGGTGTTCCTTCATTGAGGGTTGTGCGTTAGGCCCGGCAAGCCAGCACGTAAAAATCTACTGCCAATCATTAGTGGACTGGAGTTCCGCTGTGGCAACCCCTAACCGGGAAAAGCCAAAAGACAGTTGTTACTATGCTACTTGCCATCTACGAGAATATCTTAGCATAAGAATTTCATATATCAGTATACTTGCATTAAACTAAAGTATTTATTTATGGTTGTGTAACTGTGTATACAAATCTGAGCCACGTTATGTCTGAGTGGAGTGGCACAGTGGCATCATGGTTAGCACATCTACTTCACAGAACTTAGTTTGTGTCCTGTTGGCTGAAGTGCATTCTCTGTGGAGTCTGAATTTTCTTCCTGTGTACATATAATTTTTTCTCACAATCTTCAGTTTCCCCACATCCCAGACATGTGTAGTAGTTAAATGGTGATTCTTCAGATTGCTTGTGTGCCATCAGTGAGTGAGTGAACATAAATGTATGTGCATCCTATAACAGATTGGTATCACATACAGCATTAGTTTATCTGCTTTACAACTCAGGTCTGCTGTAATAGTATCCAGCTGGCATGCACCTTGAAATAGGGTTGGGAGGGTGGCCTAATAGTTAAGGTGTTTGCCTTACAAAAACAAGGTGCAGGGTTTGAGTCTCCCAAGGGATAATTGGCTAGGCTTACAATGCCTCGCAAGGGCAGTTAGCTTAGTACTAAACTATGAACTAAATACGTAAAGCTGGTACCAAAAAACAAAATGAATCAATCAATCAATATATCCAACTGCTACATGTACCATTTTGCATGCTATATTGCAAAATATTGGAAGCTTTTTTCCTGAATTGCAACTGAAAATGGGAGTCATCCAGTGGGGGTAATCCCATTCAACAAAAGATAAATACACATAAGTAAAGCTGCAATAAATTAATGCAGGATATCTACTAAAGAGCTCCATTTTTCTTTTGAAGTTTGGGACAGAGTTACATATTATTTAGTGTAGATTCACTCTCCATGATGATGTCTGTGTTGCAACAGGCGGCACACATGCCTTTGGTTCAAAGGCTGTGGGATCTATTCCTGCACCAAACAGATGGCTTGCTGACGCTGTAGTGTGTTGTTTATCTAATGAGATGTTAAACAAGGCCCCATCTGCCTGAGTAGGCGATAACTCAGTAGATGTAAAAGAGCCCAAAGCACCTAATGAAAAGAGTAGAGGAAGTTCCCTGATGCAATAGCTAAATTTCACCTAGAAGTGTAAATACCACCTCAGGTCTCCCCAAACAGAGGTTAATAGCCTAGTAGGACTAAACTGGACAACAAATGATAAAAAAATTATTAATTTCATCTAGTGTGATCAAAAGTATCATAGATTGTTTCTGATTTCTCTTTGTGGTTACTATGTTGCCTTTAAAATAAGATACTTGTGTTCAAGAGGGCTTAGCCTCAGCAGTAACTTGAAAGAGTAGCTGCAGTATTTGTCGACATTTCATGCCTGGTCATTATCTTCAGCCTGCATTTTACACAGGCATCAGTATACTGTTACATGTTAAGTTGTACTAAAGCCATGTAACTCATTCATTTGTTCATCTTCTGCTGACTTCTTTAACCTACTTCATGCTCATGGGGTGGTGGGGCTATAGCCATCCTGCTGCTCACTGGACTTGAATCTGAAACCTAAGAGATTCTTAGCATGTTACCAGCCCACTGCTCAGCTAGACAGTTGCATGTGTAATGATATAGGCATCACATTTAAATAAAGATATTTCAGAGCATGATGATTACACAGAGAAAACATTAAAACTGCTATGTTTTTGTGCTAGTTAAGTACAACCATTGATAAGTTACTTTCTCATATATATTACTAATAGGAAAATTACCATTGTCAGATATCAGCTAGGATGTGAAGGAAAACATAGTAAATACTTGCACTACAACTCTTCTTCTTCTCCATCTTATTCTTTCGACTTCTGCCGGTTAGGGGTCACCACAGTGGATCACCTGTCCGCTCATGATTGGCAGTGGAGTTTTACAGTGTTGAGTTGCCAGCCCAGCACCCAACCTTCACAGAAGGCACACACACACACATGGACTCACACCTATGGTCAGTTTTAGAGTGTCCTAATGATTAAGGTGTTTGCCTTACAAACACAAGGTGCAGGGTTTAAGTCTCACAAAGGACAATTGGCTAGGCTTACAATGGCTCTCAAGGGCAGTTAGCTTAGTACTAACCTATGAACCTATGAACCTGCAGCATGTCTTTGGGATGTGGGAGGAAACCGGAGCACCCAGAGGAAACCCACGCGCCCACAGGGAGGACATGCAGACTCCACACAGAAGGCACCCCAGCTGAAGATCGAACCGGAGAACCTCTTGCTGTGAGGCGGCAATGCTAACCACTGCACCACCGTGGCCGCCCTGCACTACAACTCCAATTATCATAAACATTTTAAATAAATTATCAGGAAATGTTGGGTGAATATTTTCATAAATGACTATAGTGAGCAGATAAGTCAAATACACATATGTAGACTAAGCAAGTATTTCTATATCAAAACCATTTATAGACAGTATCATAGTAACGTGCAGTACACTTGACCACCGATTACTTAACTGAAAAATTAATCTAAACATAATATACAATGGTGTTTTGTTGTTCCTTTTAGTAACTGGTAAGGATTTGTCTGCTCTCAACAAAAGTGTTATTTTCTCATTGAATCATTCTGTTTTCCAGTGGGATGAGTTATCACTAAATAAGGCTCCAAGTGCCTAGGAATGAACAGTTCAAATCTATTTTTTTTTCTTTTCAAGCCTTTGGCTCCATTGAAAAATCATACCATAAAAAACACAACTCACAATAAACCTATTAATGGAACACATTATATTTGTAACAATTATGTTGTGGTTAACAAATACAATAAAATAAAAGCAAAATAAAATAAATAGATAAAACGTTTTCTAGCAAACATGGTTTATAAACAGATATGGGAATATATTCTGTAAATGAGTATTTCTCAGATGTTAAAGGCACTATTCTCAATACAATGAAAAGTAATGTGTTTATTTGTAAGTATGATGCCTAGCAACTGTATTCTGCATTTGAAGTTTCCCTAATGTGACACTTACTTATATTCTGCAAGCCAATAAAAAGTCCTACAGCTCTAATGTAACTGGTTATACTAATGACACAGTTGGCAAACAATAGATAAAGTACAGCAAGCAGAAATAGCAGTGAACATAAACAGTACAGATTATTTAATTCCACGGCATGTCAAGTCCCTGAAACTGATATCTTTCCCTGAAACTGATATCTTAGAATTCAACAGACAGAGTGTAATGAATTTACATGGTCCCACTAATACATTGGCCTTGAATTTCATATGATATGGAAATGGAAATATGAAAACTGTATCAGAGTCCGTAAAGTCCAACCTAATGATGTGGGTACTGCTTTGTTCTACTTTTACCCGGAAAGGGATAAGAATACCTAATTATCTGATTTTAGGTATTCTGACCTTGTTTTAGGGATGAGCTGTGACAGTTTTGCCAGACTTTTCATGGCTGCTTTATACCATTGGGCTGCTTATCTCAGTTGTTTTAAGGGATAGAGATACATAGTGACTGACATGAACCCTGATGTTGTCAGTATTATTTCAATATGGTTTGGAATAAGTATCATCACATACTTGAGGAATTGCATTGCTTTAAAGGTTCTTTGAGCTGATTCATTTGCTATGTTATGCAGAGGAGTTTGCACCTTCAGTTGTGTAGGGTGCTGCACTGTAGTGACACAATAATGCCTTTGTTATAGTTTCTTCTGTTTTGTTTACATACAATCATCAGAGGTACAGAAGGTACATTAGATAGTGTCAAGGTCATTGCACTGATTACTTAAACTATGATTGCTCATCATATGCCGGTCTTGTTTGAATTTTGAGATACATCTGTTTTATATTCTTGGCCCTGAAATGATTTGAAGTTTCTTCATTAGGCAGTAACCAAAGAATATGTGCCTCCATGTAATGATGGTGACTGTAGTGCATTCTTCTGACAGAATCTGCAGCAAAGGAGGGTGTTGTGTTATGTGTGCACTTTTACTTCTGCTCTCTACTTAACTGCTAGTTACCAAACTTAGGCTGACAGTTGGTGCAGATGGTTAAGGTTATGAGATATAGTTCCTGTGATACTGGGTTTTGAGTCTCATTTTCCTACTGTGTGACCTACAATAAGCCACTTAAACAGACATGGCTTTCAGGTAGCCTCAGAAAAATGACTGCACATCTAATGGACCTAACTAGTTAACAAATGGATATCATTGTTATTAACTGATAATACATAAGGTAGAAATATCTGTGCATGGCCTGCTGAAAACTTTATACTCAACCTTGTTCTCATAGGGCAAGATATAAATAAAGGCCTCATTTAGGTTACTTTCTGTACAGACCTTGGCTTGTACTTTATGTATTACTAATTTCCATGACCAAAGATAATCTTTTATGTTTCTTTTTCACTTTCATACTCCTGATAACCATTGACAATGACCCTTATTGCTATGCCTAATGAGTCTTTGCATATCAGCCTTGTGCTTTCTCTCTTGCCTAGAATAGATGAAGTGATGTCTCCTTTCTCCAGACAGAATTAGCCTGGCTTGCAAATAAGACATTGGCTGTGGAAGTTTATAATTAAGCAACATGACTAGTGTTAAGACTGTGCACTCGAGTGTGTGTGCGCGTGTGTGCGTGTGTGTGTGTGTGTGTGTGTGTGTGTGTGTGTGTGTGTGTGTGTGTGTGTGTGTGTGTGTGTGTGTGTGTGTGTGTGTGTGTGTGTGTGTGTGTGTGTGTGTGTGTGTGTTGGGGGGTAAAAAAATGTTTGAAAACATTCTTGGTCATCAGCTTTTTCATATTCAGAAAGAATAATGAGGGTGATGAGAGAAAGTGCTGTGGTGAAGATGATTTGAAAGACTGTTTGATAAAGATAGGCAGTGGGAATGATAGAAGAGAAATGATGGCATGCATCAGTTTTTTTTTTCAGAACCTATCTGTATAAAATGTGTACAGGAATCCTGAAAGAAGCACAGTGCTGCAACCAGCCAGTTAGTTATTAATATCAAGATATAATATTTTACAAGGATTGAGAAGACTTTTCAGTTTGTCGTGAATGGAATGCACAATATGAAATGAGAGAAAGAGAGAGACAGCAAGGCAGAGAGAGAGAGAGAGAAAATGGACAGAATGTACTTGGACAAGCACTGACTGCCTGAGATAGCTACATGTATCCAGTACTAATAGTCAAGCCACAGAAATGTTGACATGCTTTACAGTGGCACACTTATGGCAACAAAAACACATTGGCATATTATAGTGCATGCTCTGAGGCTAATAATCAGAACATGCAAAGACAAGTAAAGTGTTTGTTTTTGCAGGGGAGCCATGCAATCCTGCACCCTGGATAATTATATATATACTAATTCCCAAGATCAGACATTTTCTGGGGAATGAGCAGACCCTCAACCCCAGGGATTGTAAGTCTCGCACATCTATCAACCATCTGCATATGTCAACCAATGTAATAATCTTACAAGATGTAGTAGATACAAATTTAAAGTGCTTTTCTATACATCCCAAAACTGTCTCTGCTCTGATAAGATCATGTTACTATTTGAGCACCACACTATACTGTCTGAATTTGATGATGTCACAGTGGCATACTATTCTACAAGCCAAAACATTATGACACCAGTACCGCAACAGCAGGGCTAATTTATCTAGTACTCTTCTGTAATTTCTTTCATAGACATCAATTACTTATCAGACATTATTTATTTATTTAGTTAGTAAGTTAGTTAGTTGGTTTATTTATACTTCAAATCTACACAGGGCACAGTTATTGCAGATTTCTAAAATAATACTAATTATGATATACAAATAATACACACCAAAATATATAGCATAAATAACACTTGCAAATCTATGAAATCCAAAGAATATTTTAATTTATGAGCAGAAGCTTTTAAAATGCAATACTTTACAACTAATCAATGAGAATCTCTAAAAAACTTGAACATTTAAAACACTGTGTGATTTAAAATTAAACAAAATAGGTATGATATAGTTGAGAAGTAGTTGTAGCAGTAAAAAAGTAAAATTTGTCAAATCTGAATAAATTGAGTGGGCTGGAGGGAGATGGAAGGAGATTGAGGGAAAGAGAGAAGATGGAAGAGAATTTGGTATAAGATTTCCATGGTATAGTAACTGTTGTTTTAGAGGATGGATAGATCAGTTATGTGGTAATCCTAGGTTGTCCCTCAATTATTTAAGCAGTGATGCGTGCTTTTTCCCCCTTCTGCGGGTGCTGTTTCAGCAATTTTAATACCTTTATTAACGTCACACATTATGCAGTCATATGGGTACACATACAATTATACAAGACAAAACAAACCAATACATGGTTTCTTTCCTAACAAGTATTATTCACCTTAATAATACATAGACTGTTCAAGGCTTTCCTTCCCTAAAAGTTCACACCTCTTCCTGAAAATGATTCTGCATAGATTGTTCACACAGATTATATTTATTTCAGTGTAGTTTGCTCCTTCCCTTTTCTAAAGATCCCACTTCCAGTTCTTTTATATACTTTACAACATTCACCAGTTCAGTTATGTTTGGCTTTGATTTTGATTTCCATTTTCTATTATTCCACTTTCTAGAAATTGCCATTTTGAATGCCAGCAGGGATTAGGGGTTGGCAAAATGGGAGTTTACCTGACAGATAAAGAATACAAGGTTTGAGTCTCAAATGGGGTAACTGGCTAACCTTAAAATGGCACTTAGCTAGTACTAACATATGGACAGCATTACATTTAGTAGGGCTGTACTGTGTGTAGGCAATTCAGATTCTATATTTCAGCTCAAAATAATTATTTCCTTCATTACAATAATTTGCTCCCTCAACATTGCTGGAAAGTACCCTGCCAGGAATTTTTTAAATCCCCCAACTCATTCCATTTCCAAAAAAACATGTTGCCAAGTTCCATTCTCTCTCTCATTATACTTCCAGTAATTGCTGTTTACCTGTAGAAATAGTGCCTGAAGTCTGCTTGCAGTATAAAAATATCTAGGCCAACACATTCATGTGAAAATCCTTAACCTTGTAGATCTTGTTGCATACTTGGGAGTCATACAGCCTACCCATTATTCCTTTGTATATCGCCTTTGTATTTTTATTTTCTTGTCTTTTCTGACCTATTCTGTTTCTTATAGCTGCTGTGCATTATTTTGTATGCCATACTAACAAAGATTCTGCTATAGACTCAGCTATTTTTCAGGATATTGCATACAGACAGGAAAAAGGTGTTGCTATTGGCATGCCAGTAGCCAATACTTATGCTAATTTAGTATTGGCAAATTGGAAAAGGCAAGTGTTTTTAATAACGACAACCCATTCTCCTCCTCTATTAAAATTATATTACATTTTTGCGGATGATATATTTATTATTTGAGGCCATGAGGATGCCAATATTAATGGCTTTGTCAATTATTTAACTACAACCACTAATTATTTAAGGTTCAAAAAGACCTGCTCCTTTACTGATATAGGCTTTTTGGCTATATATATTAGCAGGAAGGAAGATGGGGTAATAGAAGTCATGATACACAATAAGGAAGTGAAGAAGAATACCCATTTACACAATACTGCTATGTATCCTTCATTAATGTTTTACAATATAGTCAGCTGACAGATGCTCAGGGTCTCCTTACTTAATACAAGTGAAATTAACTTTAATGCTCAGATGTCCGTTTTAGATTTTTAGTTGACAAATTACAACACAGAGGATATGATAACAATATCCTAAAAACTAAGTTACATACAGATCAGAACATGATGCCCAGGGCAAACCTGTCTTCTCAGGCTGTGAAAATTATGATAGTAAGACTATGATGAATAATAATTGGAACAACTCTGATGCTGGTGGGAAGAATAAGTTTAGGGCCACATCTGCATATAGTAGGCATACAAATTTTGTTAAAAATGTAATTATTGAGCACTGACATATAATGACTGGTGTTGAAAATTTAAGGATGATGCTACCTGATAAACCAATATTTTGTTATAAAAAGCCAAGGAACTTAAGCAGATTTTATATTACAAAGATTAACAACACTTTATCTGCAATGTCTATAATAGGAACGGAACCTTTCCATGCAATAGATGTATGTTGTGTAAATAACATCAAGAAAATGGATAGATTTGTGTATCCTGCAACCTCCAAATTTTTTTATTTAAAACAGTATGCTGACTGTAATTCTTATAATGTTATTTATTTAGCTAAGTGCAATTCTTATACAGCATTTTGTGGTGATAAATCAAACCATAGATATATGTGACCACTTATCTGACATAGGTGGAAAAGTGGATACTACAGTTTCATGCAAACATCTTAATAACACTGATCATACACATCAGTTTAGCTTTATGCTGTTTCAGGTTGTTGTATTAAATAAAAGATGTGGCGATTTAATAACCAGGGTAGAATTTATAGAGTATAGATTGATTATTAGACTTAGGTCACATCTACATCCTGGTTTAAAAGAATTATTAAGTGTTAAACCTGTTTTAAAAAAATATGAGATGATTTGACAAAATATGTGATGAGTTTCAGAAAACACATGGTAAAGTTAGAAAGTTTTAGAACAATGCACTTGCACATGGAATTTCAGCAATCCGTTGCTATTTGTTAAACATGTTTAATTTTTTTATTTATTTTTTATTTACAATTTAATTGTTCAACCAATGAATTTGTATTAATTTAGCTTGTCACTGATTTAAAGTGTTTTAAATCCAGGCACATTATGCATGATTTATATCACATGATGAAGCATTTGTGAAACCCACTGTAGCTAGTGTTTGTTTAGTTACTCATTAAACACTGTTAAGGTCATAGTCTATATGCATAATAAGGCACTTTGAACTTCTCAATTTTTTCATTATATTTTATTTACTTTTTTCCCCACATATCCTTAGCAGCCATAATAGAATCCTTTTTTAATCAATCCACCTAAATACTTCTTACTCTGTTGCCATAAATATGGGTATTGTTGAACCAGTTCATGTGTGGGAACATAGTTTACTGCAATAGCCTTTGTTTTATCTTCATTCATTTTGCATCCTGAAAATAAACTTGAAACTTGTCTCAAAATATTCCATGGTACTAAATTATCCTTGCCAGGATTTATCAGCTACAAGATATATCATCAGCAAAAAGGCTATTTTTCTTGAGTGTCATACCAGTTATGCTACTGAGTTTGTGAGTCCCTTGTCCTGTTTGCCAATACATCTAAATATAAGGCAAATAATGAAGGTACCTGATTCTTCTGTTCAAGCACATCTTGTCAGAGGGGAACCCTCTCACCTTGATTCTTGCTACTGACATTTCATATATCATCCTAATTAACCCAATTATTAGAACATACAAATATTTCCATAAAATCCAACTACTCTATCAAATGCCATCGCTGCATAAAGAGCCACTAACTATAGTGGAGTCTTCTTGGACTCTGCTTTCCTCTGGACCATAGGTTCATAGGTAAGTACTAGGCTACCTGTCCTTGGAGGCCATTTTAAGCCTAGAGAATTTACCATTGGTGCTTAAATTAACCACTCCCATTTGGTGTTAGATCGGTCTTACTCGTCCCATCATCATTATTCTGTTAATGTTTGCCTCCTCTGAACATAACCACATTGATCCATATCTGTCTGTTTTAGCATCACCTTAGCCATTTTACAGTCATGGTTCAAAAGTGAAACTGCTGTATATGAAGTTGGATTTAAGGGTCTTTTCCCACTTTGGGTAATATAGCCGCCACGTATTTCTTCCAAAATGCCAGTTCTGTTCCTCATTTTAGAATATTATTAAACAAAACCTTCCAGATCTTCTTCACTTTTTCCTCTCCTAACTTCAAACATTTACAGGAATACCAGCTCATCCCCTATCATCTTAGCTATTAATTCTTTAACCTCATCTTCCTCTATCACTGGAATATTTAAGTCTGCCATAAATGTTTCTATGTATGTATTTTCTTATTTGCCCCATTCCTCAGTTGTATACAAATTTTCACATAATTACTGAAATATTTCTACAACCTCTTTAGGGCCTCTGGTCATTTTTCTAGTCATAGGCTCCCTAAGTTTGGGAGCACCTATTTCAATGTGTTTTTTTTTTTTTTTGCCCAAGCCATTGTTCTGATATATATTTTTAGGTTTTGTGCGTATTTTATATATATATATATATATATATATATATATATATATATATATATATATATTCCCAAACAACTCTAAAAATCTCAAATCATTTTCATTACTCATTTCTTAACTTCCATTCTTTTAATAGATAAGTAGGATAACACAGGTGTCTCATTTTCACTTGATTATCTTGCATCTTTATCTTAGTTTTTATTGGCATGCGAACTGAAATATTGTATGTTTCAGGGCTTTCAATTAAATATCAGTGTTCATGTGAAACATAATTTCTGTCTAGTCTAACCCAGTTATTTTACATTGGGTAATAGTATGGAAATGCTGTCTTCCACTTAAAGTATTCGCATATATTTCTTCAGAAATCCACCCTTTTTGTTATTTTTCTTTTCTAAGTTCCCAGATACATTTTTCCTATTGCATATCAGGCTCCAGTGCCCACCCATTACTAAGATTCCCTTCTGGAAAATAATTACCTCTTCCATTGTATTTTTAAGATTCTTAACAGCAGTTTTAGAAATTCATTCCAATGTAAACCCCATTCCCTACCAAATAAAACCCTAATTACCACAAATGTACCATTATCGTCTTTCTTCTACTCCTCTATCATTATAGGAGCCCCTCTCACAATCAGTACTAATTATTATCCTCCCTTTTCCTTTGCCCCGATGCTCTGCTAAATAACCATCCTGAAATCCTTTCTTAGCCAACCTCACATCCTCATTTCTGACTGCTGTTATTTGTACTCTTCACTTATTAATATAATTCATTACTCTTTGATACTTGTCCATACCTGTAATGTCATTCTCTGTAATGCCACATTCCATCAGATGATTGATAAGACAGTCATTCTGATAAGATGCTCTTAATTTCACTTTCATATTTCACAGTCTTTTTCAATATATGTTTGCAACTTGCAACTTACATGAACACATTAATGTCTGGCAGACTGATCTTATATAAAATTGTATTTTTTCACCTCTGTTTGGACCCATGTCACATTTTCCCAGACTTTTCATTTCAATTAAAATACTCAGGAAACAAAAACCTATCTGCATTTTAACCCCCCCCCCAACCCTTTTTAACTCTCAGTGAACATACATAACAATATATACTTCCTAGGAATTATGCCTGTCCATAGGCAGAATGATACCACAAATAAACAGCTACACCTGCAGGCTTTACCCATTCTAAAGTTAGGTTCAATAATGCTGCAAATGCATGTTAGAGATAAGTTTTTTTCTGTACCTACAGCATCCATTCTTACCGCATTTCACCTTCCCTCTCAGATGTGAAAAATAATTGCAGACATTCAATTAACTAATTTTTGTCTAATGAAACAGTGCCCTTGCTACCAATAATGAGTATTACACAGTGTTTATTGAAAAAGAATTAATACAATGGCTAGAATAGAACATAAAGGCATTGAAAAAAATTACAAAAGACAATCATCATAACCCCATTTCAACAACCAATTTTTAACAGCAGCACACATAGCAAAGGAATTACTTTTATAAGTAGAGTGCACTTCCTTGCACCTAATTAACCAAAAATAATACGGGACAGAACACAATGCAAAGTCAGCCCTTCGTATTTTGGGTGTCCAGAAACAGCCATAGTCAGCTCTTAAACATTTGCTAAGTGACAAAGGAAAAAAATGAGGTATACAATATATTGTTTGAAATAAAGTCCAGAACATCTTCGCCCTGGTGCAAGTCAAGAGAAAGACTTTGCATTTTTTTGAAATGTACACTGAAGTGATCTTACTGGCAATTTTTCTCTTTGGGCTATCTATTGCTAGATGAATGAGCAGCAAAATCCTCTTCAATTGGCTGACTCAGATTTCATTATTTTATTTATATCTTTTCTCCTTCAGAAAAAAAAATATTCTGAAGACAGCTGAATATATCAATTTGAATGTGGACGGCACAATGGTAAGGCAGTAGCGTTGTCGCCACACAGCAAGAGGCTCTCCGGCTCGATTCTCAGCATGTCCTCCCCACATTCATG
The DNA here is from genome assembly GCF_019279795.1 of Protopterus annectens. Classification (NCBI taxonomy): domain Eukaryota; kingdom Metazoa; phylum Chordata; order Ceratodontiformes; family Protopteridae; genus Protopterus; species Protopterus annectens. The sequence goes on along the minus strand of NC_056736.1, from coordinate 297,185,298 downwards.
TGGGTTTCCTCCCACATTAGAAAGACATGCATCTGGAGCATTTCTCCCCAGATTTCTGCTGAAAATTGGCTTCATTCCAGCCTGGACTTTCCGATTAACAAATGTTAAATAAAATACATCTCATACCTGTCTTTTGATGTCCACTGATTGTACAGATAAACTTGCTTCTCTTCTCCCTGGTGTACAGTGAATAATTATTTTCCATGAATCTTCTGGTGTCCAGAATTAAAAATTCTTTATTCTTCCAAAATCTTGTCAGAAGCATTTCCTTCTGCTGATATGACTGCACATTTACTATTATAGGTTTTGGCTTCTTTCTCATGATCAGATTTGAAACATACACACAGTGCACCCTTTCAGTTCACAAATCCTGTTGTGGAATACCAATCCAGTTGCTTACTTGTACGCTCATAAAATTACTGCAATCTGTTCCTTTCAGTTTCTTTAATACAGCAGAAACTCCCTGTTTTTCTCTGTATGCTCTGAATTCTAGCTCTAATATTGTTTAAAATTCTTGAAAGGTGTCATATCCAGTCATTCTCTTCTTCATTTCACCTCTGACTCTCAGTTTTATCAGTTCATCTGAATAGCTATTTAAAGCTGCTTCTTTACTGTAGGCTCCTTGATTAGTACCAGGCTAACTGCCCTTATGGGCCATTTTAAGTCAAGTCAATTATCCCGTGTGAGAATCAAACCATGCACCTTGTGTCTGTAAGGTAAACACTATAACCATTAAACCAGAACTACTGTATGTACTAATCAAGCATATTACTTATTTTAAACACCTCTGAATTTGTTTATTTTTCTTAATAAATTACTGGAAGTCAGCTCCTACACTGAGGGTGAATCTAAAATGTTTTATGCAATACAGCTGCTGTACACTCCAGTGTTTTGTCTTTTCTTTTCTAACTGATTTTCTTTTACTTTCTCCTAATTTCTTTTTCTTTATTGACATCCAGGCAATGCAGTTACTAACCAGTAGCTAAATATTATCCAAATAAATGGCTTATGTTGTTTTTTTTCCAAAAGTTTCTGTTTTCAGACTGGGAGAACTCTAATCAACTTGTCGATCAGTGTGTAGCCATAGCCATACTGGAAGCTGTCATTTCAGCATTTTTAAACACTGGAATTGCAGACAAATCTTTTATTACCATGGGGATGACT